>NW_021604596.1:1146959-1215552 GCF_004785775.1 Grammomys surdaster | reverse complement strand
AAAGAAAGAAAGAAAGAAAGAAAGAAAGAAAGAAAGAAAGAAAGAAAGAAAGAAAGGAAGGAAGAAAGAGAAAGAAAGAAGGGAAGGAAGGAAGGAAGGAAGGAAGGAAGAAAAGAGAAGAAGAGAAAAGAAAAGAAGAGAAGAGAAAAGAAAAGAAAAGAAAAGAAAAGAAAAGAAAAGAAAAGAAAAGAAAAGAAAGGTAGAAAGGATTATTATAGCACCTGATGAATGGTATACCAGATAGTTCTCTGGTTTCCATATGAATTTCCATCCAAGTGTATGAGCAGCCTTATGCATGGGCAATACCCAGACAGACACACATGCAAATATAAACTCACAAATTAGAGTTTTATTGGGAAAAAAAAGGAAATACAACTGTACCAAAAAAAGAAGCATTGCAGGGAACAGTAGCATATCCCTATAATCTCAGCAATCAAAGCTAAGAGACAGGAAGATTAGTAGTTCCATGCAAGCCTCAGCTACTTATTGAGTTCAAGACTAGCCTAGACTACTATGCCTCTAAAATGGAATACACACACACACACACACACACACACACACGGTAAATTTAGTGTGATCTACATCTACCTATATAAAACATAAACAATATATCAATATGTGACCACATTTCAGAAAATCAGCAAGCCATAGAAAAATAAATTCATATTTTGAAGAACAAAATAAAGGAGGAGAGAGTGACAAGCTCAGGGAAGAAAAGAAAACCATGAAGCATAACATTACAGAAATGCAAAACTTAGAAGCCGCTGCACAACAGACACCAATAACAAAGAATAAACAGAAATAATTCCACATGCATATATTACATAAAGATCAAATCAGGATAAGCACACAACATGATTGAATTGGTAGTAGAACTCTTTCTCTTACGAAAACATTTACAAAAATGGATTCTCCACCGAGTTGAATGAAACATTTAAGGAATAATAACAATTCTTCTTAAATTATTCTATGTTTGGGAGACACGGTTATTGCATATTTACCTTATGAGACCGGATTATTCAAACTAGAAACCAAGATATAGTTACAACACTAGCAGGAAAAGGAAGCCACACTTCAATAACATAAAGAAATAAAGATGTAAGGTTATGAAATGAAGTACTAGATGTTGATTCTACCAGAATGCTAACATCACTTATATAGTCAAGTACAATTCATGTCAGGAAAGCAAGGGTGGATTCATACTTACCAATGTATATAATGTATTATATCCTCAGAAGGACTGGTCAATATATCACTAGAATATGTGTAGAAAATATATTAATAGAATTCCATGTCCTTTCTTAATAAAAATACTAACTAAAGATGGTATACATAGAACATAGGTCATGACAATAATTACTGTTGTGTGATATTTATCAGAAAAGTCTGCTTTATGGTTACTGTAGTTCTGTTTCTGGCCTACTCTGGTTTGAAATCCCAGTGTAGCTTCAAGCTTTTCTCAGGGTGAACTGTTGTTTTCGTTATGTTTTGGTTTTTGTTGATTGGTTGGTTATGTTGAGGATGGGGTGTTTGTTTTGTTTTGTTTTGTTTTAGTTTTTCCAATTTGGTGAAATGATTTCCCCATTCATTTATTTATTTATTCATTTTACATCCCAATAGCTGCCCCCCACCCTCATTTCATCTTTGCTGGTCACCTTCACACAGTCTTCCCCCAATCTTCCTTCCCCTTCTGCTCTGAAAGGGTAGAGAACTCCCATTTGTATTCCTCCACTCTGGCACATCAAGTCTCCACATGACAACTTGTATCCTCTCCTACTGAAGCTACATAATGCAGCCCAGTTAGCATAATAGGATCTACAAACAGGCAACACCTTTAGAGACAGATTCTGCTCTAGTTGTTAGAGAACCCACATGAAGACCTAGCTACTCATTTGCTACATATGTGGGTGGAAGCTAGGTCCAGCCCACTTATGTTCTTTTATTGGTGGTTTAGTCTCATAAAGCTTTCCCCCCACAAAGATCCAAGTTAATTGACTCTGTTGGTCTTCCTAAGGAGCTTCTATTCCCTCCAGGTGCCTCAATCCTTGCCCCAACTCATCCATAAAACTCCTAGAACTCCAATCAATGTTTGGCTGTGGGTCCCTGCATTTGTTTCAGTCAGCTGCTGGGTAGAGCCTCTCACAGGACAGTTATGTTAGGATAACAAAATGCTATTGCTAATGTCAGAGATTGGCTCTGGCCCATGTAGTGGGTCCCAAGTTCTGTCGGTTATTGCTTGGCCATTCCCTCAGTCTCTGCTCCATCTTTGTTCCTGCATTTCTCGTAGACAGGACAAATTTGGGGTTGAAGGTTTTGTGGATGGATTGGTATTCTTCCAATGGAGGTCCTGTCTGGCTACAAGAGGTAATCACTTCAGGTTCTAGGAGTCCCATAGACTCCTGAGAGCCTCCTTCATCTCAGGACCTAGAGACCCCCCCCACCCCGCCCGTCCCCTTTCCACCCTGCTGCCCATTGATTTCCATTTAGTCTCCTGGCCTCTGGCCTCTCCCTTGTCTCTAGACACACCTCATCCTAAAGCCTCATTCCTCTTCCCATGGGGTGAACTTTTAACCACCAAACACATACTTCAGTGAACTCTATCCTCGAGTCCCTTATTGTGCCTTAGAGTATAATTTCCACAGTTTTCTCTATTTTCCAAGAGTCAGAATCTGTCTTAAGGAGTTTTCCAGAAAGCCTCAGTTTTGCAACCCCAATTTTTGCAATGGAAACCCTCTTGTCTCTGATAACTGGAGGATCCAGCTGCAGGAAATACTTAGCATTGTAAACTATGTATTCCTATCTCAAAATATAAACTTCCACATGTTTTTCCAAAATCTGACACTTAACATGGGCATCAGTGATAAGAGGTGAAAATGAATATTGATTGATAATCTGTTGTCACAGTAGCCAATATGGTCCCTGTCTCTGTGGACCTACTTATAACTTTAAATTTCATAACATTTCTTTTTTCTATTATCTGGGACTGACTAGGTGACAAGGGAAATCTTTTTAGAGGCTGTCTTTAATCCTTTAAGAAGGACCTAGTGAAAATTGCTTAATATTTTCTTCGTCAATATTGAACAGAGGGAAAATTCATTCTGTCTAGGTTGCATTGTCTGGCACTGATTCCTTTGCTCGGTCCAGGGGCAGTCTTAATACTTTTCTTCAGAGAAAAGTGGGTTTTAGGGATCATTGGTTGAATATATAAATCCCGAAAGAGAATAGAGTGGAAACTTTTTCTTTTCCTTCAGGATCAGCCCGGTGGACCATTCTGCCTTCCCCTAGGCTGCTTAGACCAAAGAATGGCCACCTAGGGTGCTATTCCCCTCTGTGTGTGCATTACATTTAGATGTCAGGGGGCTCTGAAGGAAAGGCTCAGCTGCTTCTTGTCACACAGGTGCTATCCCGCTGTGAGCAGGAGGCAAGCAACAAAACAAGCAAGCCTTCCAGCTCTTCAAGTGAGACTGCTGGAGGGATTTTTTTTTACTCTCTCTAAATGACTTGGATAAGGCAAAAGGATTCAAGTATCCAGCCAGAGGGGCACAGAATTTTAGCTGGGGGTAGGTCTCACACCCGAGAAAGCCAGAGGTCAATACAGGGAAACAAAACTGATAGAAACATATAGGAAGACACTGACACTGTGTGGTTGCATGCACACACACACACACACACACACACACACACACACACACAACCTGGGGTGGCCAACACACATTCACATTTATACGCCTGAACAGACAGAAGGCATCCAGTGATGTCTTACACAGCTCCAAAACAGTGGATCAGCAACCAAACCAGTGATGTCTCATACAGCTCCCAAACACTGGATCAGCAGCCACACCGAGTTGCTCCCACAAACAGAAGGTGCTTTAAGCTTACTTATCTAAGCAGGTGACAGGAAACTGTTATTTGTTTTCCTTTGAGGTAGACCCCTCTGAAGCATTAAGCAGTGATTGATCAAATGGAGTCCTGGGGATCTGGAACATCTCAAACTGTATACTCCCTGGGAGTCTCCTGACCACTATACTTTTTTTTTTTTTTTTTTTTTTTTTACTCAATGGGCTCTGAGTAGTATATTGAGGTCTGCTTTTGGGACCTTAGTGGGGCCTCCTAATATAGTGTAGGGTATTCACCAGAAAATACTGTTCAGACATGGCTTTAAGCTAATAGAAAATATTTATTACCTGGTCAGCAACTACCCTGGGTAATCAAGATTCCAGTGTAGCTCTAAGGCTTTCTCAGGATGAGATTTTAATCATAAAACCATGCTCTGGGTTGACATACTAGTGCTGTCTGTGCGCTGAGTGTTACAATATGAATGATACTTTTACCATGGAGATGTGCTAAGATCTTGGTCCCTGTTACAAAGAATACATAAGCTCTTCCTGTAAGTGGCCAGAGGTGACCGTGAACATGGTTCGCTACTCTCTTGACCCAGAAAACTCCACAAAAGCATGCAAATCAAGAGGTTCAAACCTTCGTGTTCACCTTAAGAACACCCGAGAAACTGCCCAGACCATCAAGAGTATGATGCATATCCAGAAAACTACCAAGTATCTGAAGGATGTCACTTTAAAGAAGCAACGTGTGCCATTCCGTCGGTATAATGGTAGGTGTGCCCAGGTCAAACAGTGGGGCTGGATACAGGGATAGTAGCCAAAAATGAGTGCTGAAGTTTTGCTGCACATGCTTAAAAACACAGAAAGTAATGCTGAACTTAAGGTTTAGACATAAATTCTCTAGTCATTGAACATTTCCAGGTGAACAAGGCACTTAAGATGCGCCCACGAACCTACAGGGTTCATGGCCAGATTAACCCATACGTGAGATCTCACTGAGAAGGGACAGATTGTTAGAAACCTGGAAGAGGAGGTTCCATAGAAGAAAAAGATATCCCAGAAGAAACTGAAGAAACAAAAACTCATGACACGGGAATACATTCAGCATAAAATAAATGCAGATAAAGTAAAAAAAAAAATCCAAAAAAGAAAGCAAAAAACAAAAACAAAACAAACAAACCAACACAAAACAAAGACCACATAAAAGCTAAAAGTTAAACTGCAAAATATGCCAGAAAGATATTGCTTTCATACTGCACGAAGAAGTACAGGCAAGCACAAATACACACAAACACACACACATGCACTCACAATTGCAAATGGATCATAACATTGACGAACAGAACTAGTCACCAGTTACCTAGACCACAATTAAAGTTATTTTATTTATAATATTGCACAAAATTCTTAGAAGCAAATTTAACCAAAGAAATTAAGTATATAAAAAAAAAACTTATGAAATACTGACTAAGAAAAGATAAGCGATGGAATGAACGCCAATGTTCACAGTTAGAATAATAATGTCATTTGAATATCTACACTATTCCTAAAGTTCAAGAAATAATTGTAGTCCATAGGAAATTACCAATGTCCTTCACATAACTAGAAAACTGATACATTTACATAGAACAATATAATCTCAGATAACAATTTGAAAGCTACATAAATCAAAAATATTATAGAAGGAGAAAAATGCATTACTTAAGTTCAAACCATGCTACAAACATGTTTCATAAAAAACAGCTTGTTACTGGTATAAAAGCAGGCATAAAGAACAGGAAAATTGTAGACTACCAGAAGTAAACTCACATCTACAACTCATAGATATTCACAAAGGTGCCAAGGGCATACATTTGAGAAAGGACAACTTCCAACTTCTAAAAAAAAAAAAAAGTAGAACTGAAAACTTACCTTCATGAAGGACAATTAGAGTCTTTTGTCACTTATACAAGTTAACTCAAAATAGATGTAAATTTTAAATGTCACACCTGAAATTGCTAAGCTCTTTGAAGAAAATATTTCAGCACATTGGAATAGGAAAGGCTCCTTTACAGAAAATCTTAAAATATTGAAACAAAAGACAATAGAAAACCAACTGTAGTGATTCTGTACAGCAACAGAACAAAGCCCTAGTTTGTGTGTATGTGTGTGTGTGTGTGTGTGCACGTGTGTATATGTCTATACATCTACATATATAGACACATATATACAAACACACACACACATATACATATATACATATATATGTATAAGTCGGATGAATCAGGTAAAGAGCTTAATTCATTTAATTTGTAAAGCATTCTAAAAACTTAATAAAATATAAAATAACTGATTAAAGAATAAGCAGTACACTTAGATAAACATTTCTCAAAAGCAGACTTATGAATGGACCACAGGCACATGAAAAAGTTTTCTCCTTAACTAGTACAACTGATATGCAAAGAAACACAAATCAAAACCTGAAATATCTCTTTATCCCTGTAAAAATGGTAATAATCAACAAAACAAGAAAAAAGCTGGTGAGAGTGGAGAGGAAGGTGAGCTGGTGCTCAGGTGGTATGGTATGAATGATCACAACTATTAGTGAACCAGACACAGACTTCTTAAGAGACAAAATGGGGAGGTACCACATGGCTCAGAAAATCCAATACCCGAAGAGAATTTTTCCAAAGGAAAAGATTATAGGTTATGTCTATACTACCATATTTAATGTAATGCTATATACAAAAAGTATAATTGACTAATGTATTATCAAATGATTAAGAATATATGGTAGGAGCAGCCCAGATCAGACCCATGTTTTAGGTTTCTCTCTACCTTAGACAGAAAAGTTTCTTTTGCAATATGCTTCGACATGCCTCTGTCAGTCCAGAGATGCAGACCTGACCAAATTGCTGAGAATAAGAGTCTGAATGCTCACTCTTAGAAAGAACTCTTTGTATATCTTCTCCATTCTTCAAAACACCTCAGTGAACATCTTCTAAGAGAAGGCAAAAGGAATATGAGAGCCAGAAGTGGGAGAGTGGTGCTATAAAATGCTGTCTTCTGGACCCGAAATGGCTATTTCACTAATGAAATCCCAGCAGCTGTGATTGCACACACAAGACCTACATCAGTTCTCCCTAGCTAAAATTCTACCAGAGATGAGAAAAAATGTTCTGTTAGTCCCATCCCATAAGCATTCTTAGCCCATGACAGCTGCTCGGGAAAGGAAAATTATTCTTTAAGGATATATGCTGCATCAACACTGCAGAGGATGGCCCACTAACTGTACTTAATAGGTTATCAAAAAGTGAAAGAAATAAAGAGCTAAAGAGAAAAGGTAAAGAAGGAAGAAGACATGATATTAAAAGAAGTACTAGGGGACATGAAGAGTGTATATGCTCATACTTCCTTGTATACATGTAGGGATCCCCAGGGGGCACCCTCTCAGAGGAAAATGGGAAGAGCGATGGCAGATGGGGAAAGGGACTCTATTAGGGAGAAACTGGGAGTAGGGGCAGGGTTTGGAATGTAAATAAATAACACAAAGAAAACATGGTAAGTCTCAATGAAATCATATTAAAATCCTATCTTTTGTGATGCTGTGGATGAAGCTAGTAATGGCTGTTAGCAAAATAGGCCAGGCACAGTAAGATGAATGCAACATGTTCATAGAAATTTATGCCTTTGAAATGAGAATTGTAGTGGGGGGGAAAGTGGGTGGATTTGATTAGATCTGTGTATACCATGTTATGGTTAATTATAAGTAAGTAGCTATGATATGAAATCACACCGTAGACTTCATTGTTTTAAAAATGCTGAAAAAAACTCCAATGTATAAATTTATCAAAAAGGATAGCCAAAATAACAATAATAATTTTCCAATATTCTCTCTCTCTCTCTCTCTCTCTCTCTCTCTCTCTCTCTCTCTCTCTCAATGTGTGTGTGTGTGTGTGTGTGTGTGTGTGTGTGTGTGCACAAATAATAACCAAAGATCTTCCATGCCTAAGGAAAAACAAAAAAAAATAGGTCAATAATATCAAACACATAGAAAGAATTCTGTATAAATGGATAGAATAAACATTTGTATAACTGGAATTTAACAAAAGGCTTACAGCCTCATGGAAAATTATTATCAAAGAAAATGCTAAACTTTATTTTGAGCATTGAGCTTCTGGCATTTTAACCTGACATATTCTCCTTCATCGCCAACCTCACTGTAGCCTTGGAAACCAACATAAGGGAAACCAACCAAATAAAGGCCTGCAGAGCAGCGAGAAGGGAGCCCAGACCACTCTATAGCTTCTTTCTCAGGAAACTGCAATTTCCTGAAATGTTTATAGTTTCCTCACAAGGCACCAGTCAAAAGGTCATTGTCTTTTGATCTGACGAGGAGCTTAGTAACTACAGAAAGCTTTTTGACCCAGAAATAATTTTTTTTTCAAAAACAATTAGTAGAAGATTTTATTTTTGCTATTTCCTGTAGCAAAATTGAATTGGAGCAAATAATACATCAACCAAACAAACAAAAGCAAATTATAGACTTGTAAGGAACTTAAGAAAATGGGATGCTTTTAACATTGTTCTTAGATGTTCGTTCGTTGGACTTAGCGCCTACAAGTCTTTTCATGCCCTGGGCTCTCCTGTCTGTATAATATGTAGGAAAGAAGAGAAAGCCTAAAGATGTCACTTCTGACTTAGCTTCAGACACAGTGCAAGCAAAGGAAGAGAATTAGAGACGCTGTCAATTTCTATTTTCATTCTGTACTCAACTTATATGCAACATCCCCTGGGAAAAAATGGAAATATGTATTCAATCAGTATATGAACACTGAGCCAGCCAAACAGAGACATCCACAGCCACATACCTAAAAGACCCTCCCATAAACTAAACTGCAAATCATATATCATACATAGTATGACTACAGTACAATCATCAAGTCCAAGATCACTGCCTTATACAGCTCAACACACAAAACTCAGTCTGTAGTGGGCTTATACATACAACAATGCCTAATTTTAAAATGAAAACAGAGTAAACAATACATAATAAATAATGCTAGCTACTACATCTATTGCATAGTCAATAAGTGTAAAAAATGTATATTTGCTATGTACTCAAGAAGCTACAAGTGTTATGCTTTTACCAAAAAAATAAACAAATCCCATTTGTTAAGGAAGATAAATACATTTAACTTGATATAAGAATTTCATAAGATAGATGTATTAAAAACATTACAGGAGGAGAGAATCCCCACGACTTGGAGAAGAACGATGGGACACAGGAGCAACAGGAGATAACGCCAACCAGTCGTATCTGTAAAGAGAAGACACAACTTCCTTCTGTCCCACAACTCTGCCCAGGGCAGAACTGGCACTCCAGACTCCCTCCTACACACAGAGACAGCTTGACACTCAGGACCTCCAACACAACCAGGCTCACAGGAGAAACACACCTCTCCCAAAAATCTGGCCTAACTGGGACTCCCAAGAGGCCTAGTGGAGACAGGGCCTATCTCTCCTGCCCATCCAGAGACACAACTTCCTTCCAGTCCATAACATGACCCATGGCAGAACCTGCACTCCAGACCCCATGCCATACCCAGAGAGAGGTTGACTTCTCAGGAGCTCACAGAAGGGACAGGATACAGTCAGAGACAGCAAGGCCAGTTAACATGTAAGATAACGGGATGGCAAGGGACAAGTACAAGAAGCAACAGAAACCAATGCCACTTGGTACCATCAGAACACAGTTCTCCCACCACAGCAAGCCTTGCATACTCTAACATACCTGAAAAACAAACTCCAACCTAAAGTCCTGTCACTTGTAGATGATAGCAGACCTTAAGGAGGACATAAATAACTCTCTTAAAGTGATACAGGAGAGTACAAGTAAACATGTAGAAGTCCTTAAAGAGCAAGCACATGAATTTCTTTAAAAAATACAGAAAATACAATCAAATAGGTAAAGGAATTGAACAAAAGCATCCAAGATCTAAAAATGGAAATAGAAACAACAAAGAAATAACAAAAGGAGGCAACCCTGGAGATGGAAAACCTAGGAAAGAGATTGGGAGCTACAGATGCAAGTACAAACAACAGAATACAGAATACAAGAGACTGAAGACAGAATATCAGTCATAGAAGATACACAGTGTAAGTACCAAACATAAGGATAATAGGAATAGAAGAGATAGAAGATTCCCAATAAAAAGGGCCAGGAAATATCTTCAACAAAAATCATAGAAGAAAATTTCCCTAACCTAAAGAAAGAGAGTCATAAATGTACAAAAAGCCTACAGAACATCAAAAAGATTCACTCAGAAGGGAAATTTCTCCAATCACAAAAGAATCAAAACACTAAATGTACAGAAGAAAGAAAGAATATTAGTAGTGGTAAGGGGAAAAGGCAAAGTAACATATAAAGACACACCTATAGAAATTACATGAGACTTCTCAACAGAGTCTCTAAAAGACAGAAGATCTTGGACGGATGTCATAGAGACCCTAAAGGAATAAAAATTTCAACCCAGGCTACTAAACCTAGTAAAACTCTCAATCACCATAGATGGAAAAAACAAGATATTCCATGACAAAAGCAAATTTAAACAATATCTTTTCACTAATCCAGCCCTACAGAGGATAATAGAAGGAAAACTCCTACATAAAAAGGGAAACTGCACCCATGAAAAACCAAGAAATTAATCATCTTACCACAAACCCTAAAAAAGAGAACCACACAAACAATACCACTAGTAGGAACAAAAGTAACAGGAACCACCAATCACTGGTCTTTAATACCTCTAAACATAAATGGACTCAGTTCCCCAATAAAAAGACAGGCTAATGGACTGGATACATAAACAGGATCCAGCATTTTATTACGTACAGGAAACACACACCAATGACAAAGACAGGCACTACCTCAGAATAATAGGATTGAAAATTTTTTCCAAGCAAGTGGTACCAAGAAACAAGCAGTAGTAGCCATTTTTATATCCAATAAAATAGACTTTCAACCAAAAGTTATCAAAGAAGATGGGGAAGGACACTTATTACTTATCAAAGGAAAAATCCACCAAGATGAACTCTCAATTCTCAACACCTATGCCCAAAATGCAAGGGTACACACATTTGTAAATAAAACTTTACTAAAACTCAAAATGCACATTGAGCCTCACCCAATAATAGTGGGAGACTTCAACACCCCATTGTCACCAATGGACAGAATATGGAAACAGAAACTAAACAAAGACACAGTGGAACTAACAGAAGTTATAAACCAAATGGATTTAGTAGATATCTGCAGAATATTTTACCTTAAAATAAAGAAGATACCTTCTTCTCACCATCTCATGATACCTTCCCCCCAAATTGACCAAATAATCAGACACAAAACAAGCCTCAACAGATACAAGACGATTGAAATAATCCCATGCATTCTACCAGATCACCACGGACTAAGGCTGGTCTTCAATAACAACAAAAACAAGAAAAAGCTTACATATTCATGGAAACTGAATTATTTTCTACTCAACTATAACTTTGTCAGGGTAGAAATAAAGAAAGAAATCAAAGACTTTCTAGAACTTAGTGAAAATGAAGTTATAGCATACCCAAAGTTATAGAAGGCAATGTAAGCAATGCTAGGACGAAAATTCATAGCACTGAGTACCTTCAAAAAGAAATTGGAGAGATCCTACACTAGAAACTTAACATCACATCTGAACATTCAAGAACAAAAGAAGCAAATACACGCAAAGTGAGTAGACAGCAGGAAATAATGAAACTAAGAGCTGAAATCAACCATTTAGAAACAAAGAGAACCATACAAAGAACCAACAAAACTAAGAGCTGATTCTTTGAGAAATCAATAAGATAGATAAATTCTTAGCCAAACTAATATAGGATGCAGAGACAGTATCCAAATTAACAAAATCAGAAATTAAAAGGAAGGGATAACAAAAGAAACTGAGGAAATTAAAAAAAAATCATCAGATTTTACTACAAAAGCCTATACTCAACAAAACTAGAAAATCTAGATGAAATAGTTGATTTTCTAGACAGATACCAGAATCCAAAGTTAAATCAGTTCCAGATAAATTATCTAAATAACCCCTAAAGAAATAGAAGCAGCCATTAAAATTCTCCCAACCAAAAAAAAAAAAAAAAAAAAAAAAAAGCTCAGGGCCAGATAGTTTCAGATAGTTTCAGGCAGATTTCTATCAGATCTTCAAAGAAGATCTAATACTAATAGTTCTCAAACTTGTCCATAAAATAGAAACAGTAGGAACACTACCTAATTCATTATAAGAAGCCAAGTTATATTGATAGTTAAATCATACAAATACCCATCAAAAGAAGAGAACTTCAAACCATTTTTACTTATGAGTATCAGTGCAAAATTACATAATAAAAATCTCACAAACCAAATCCAGGACACAACAAAATGACAGTTCACCACGATCATGTAGGCTTCATCCCAAGGATGCAGAGACAGTTCAATATACCAAAATCCATCAATGTAATCCACAATATAAACAAACTCAAAGAAAAAAGTCACATGATCATCTCTTTAGATGCTGAAAAAGCCTTCGACAAAATACAACACCACTTCATGTTAAAAGTCCTGAAATGATTAGGAAATCAAGGCACACACTTAAACATAGTAAAACCAATATACAGCAAACCAACAGTCAACATCAAATTAAATTGTGAAAAACCTGAAACAATCCTACTAAAATCAGGTATAAGACAAGGCTGCTCATTCTCTTGCTATTTATTCAGTATAGTACAAGAAGTTCTAGCTAGAGTAATTAGAGAAAAGGGAGGTCAAAGTGATAAAAAAAAATGGCAATGAAAACGTCAAGGTATTACTATTTGCAGATGATGTGATACTATACATGAGCAACCCCAGAAATTCTCCCACAGAACTCTTACACCTGATCAACAACTTCAGCAAAGTCTGGATATAAAATGAACTCATAAAATAAGTTACCTTCATCTACACAAAGGATAAACCACATTCAAAATAGTCACAAATAATATAAAGTATCTTGAAAAAATTCTAACCAAGCAAGAGAAAGATCTATTATACAAGAACTTCAAGTTTCTGAAGAAAGAGATTGAAGACAACGTCAGAAGATGGAAAGTTCTCTCATGCTCATGGATCAGTAGAGTTAACATAGTAAAAATGGCCATCTTACCAAAATCAATTTACAGCTTCAATGCAATCCCCACCAAAATTTCAACTCAATTCTTCACAGAGATAGAAAGAGCAATTCTCAACTTCATCTGGAAAAAGAAAAATTCAGGATAGCAAAAACTATTCTCTATAATAAAAGAACTTTTGGGAGATATCACCATCCTTGACCTCAAATTGTATTAAAGGCAATAGTGATAAAAGATCGCATGGTATTGGTACAGAGACAGACAAGTAGATCAATGGAATAGAATTGACGACATAGTAATTAAGTATGATCGCTTGATCTTTGACAAAGAAGCTAAACAATACAGTTGAAAAACGACATAATTTTCAACAAATAGTGCTGGTCTAACTGGTGGTCTGCATGTAGATGAATGCAAATAGATACATTTTTATCTCCTGTTACAAAGCTCAAGTCCACGTGGATCAAGGACCTTCACATAAAACTCGTTATGCTGAATCGAATAGAAGAGAAAGTGGGAAAGAGCCTTGAACAAGTTGGCACAGGGGAATTTTTTTCTGAACAGAAGATCAGTGGCTCAGGTTATAAATTCAACAATTGACAAATGAGACCTCATGAAACTAAAAAGCTTCTATGAGGCAAAGGACACTGTCAATAAGACTAAATGGCAATGTGAAGATTGGGAAAACATCTTTACCAACCCTATGTCCTATAGAGAGCTAATATCCAAAATATACAAAAGAACTCAAGAAGTTAGACTCCAGAAAACCAAATAAACCAAATAAAAAATAACTTACAGAGTTAAATAAAGTATTCTCAATAGAAAAACCTCAAATCGGTGAAAAGCACGTATAGAAATGTTTAACTTCCTTAGTCATCAGGGAAATACAAATCAAAATGACCCTGAGATTCCACCTTACACCAGTCAGAATGGCTAAGTTCAAAAACTCAAGCAACACAAGATTCTGATGAGGGTGTGGAGAAAGAGGAACACTTTCCACTGCTGATGGAACTGCAAGTTGTTAGGACCACTTTGGAAAACAACCTGGTGGTTCCTCAGAAAATTTGAAATAATTCTACCTAGAGACCCAGCAATACCATTCCTAGAATATACCCAGAATATGCTCCAACATATAACAAGGACACATGTTCCACTATGTTCATAGCAGCCTTATTTATAATATCCAGAAGCTGGAAACAATCCAGATGTCCCTCAGTAGAAGAATGGATACAGAAAACATGGTACATTTATACCATGGAATACAATTCAGCTATTAAAAATGAAGACTTCACAACTTTGGTTGTAGACAAATGGGTGAAACTAGAAAATGTCATCATGAGTGAGGCAACCCAGACCCAAAAGGTCATACATGGCATGTATGCACTGATAAGTGCATATTAGCCCAAAATCTCAGAACAACCACAATACAACTCAAAGACCATATGAAGTTAAATAAGAAGGAAGGGCAAAATGTGGATGTTTCAAACCCACTTAGAAGGGGGAATAAAATTATCACAGGAGGCAGAAGGTAAGGGAAGAAAATAAAATTGGGGTAGGACCAGGCATGGGAAAAACAGGAGAGAAGTCCAGATTGCCAGGAGAATGAATAGAAATAAGTAGCAATGGTGATTAGGGGACTTGTGGAACCACTAGAAAGTACCAGACACAAGGGTTGCAAGAGGCTCTCAGAAACCAATGGGAATGACATTTAGCCATAATACTCAACAGCAGAAAGATAGAACCTGAAGTGACCACCTTCAAATGACAAACACAGCCCCCATTGGATGAATGGGGCTACCCACCCATTTAAAATTTTTTAACCCGGAATTGTTCCTGTCTAAAGGAAATGCAGGGACAAAATGGAACAGAGGCTGAAGGAAAGGCCATCCAGAGACCACTCCACAGTATAATCCATTCCGTCTGTAAAGATGAAGCCCAGACACATTTACTGATGCCAAGATGTGTTTACAGATAGGAGGCTGATATGACTGTCCTCTAAGAGGCTTTGCCAGTGCCTGACTAGGACAAATGCAGATACAGCCAACTATTGAACTGAGTCTGTGAAACACAATGGATGAGTTAGGGGGAGGGCTGAAAGAACTGAAGGGGATTGCAACCCCATAGGAAGAATAACTATATCAATTAACTGCTTTCTTCCCCCATCCACACCCCCCACAGAGCTGGCAGGGACTAAACCACCAATACAAGAGTATACATAGGCTGGTCGATGCTACATATGTAGCAGATGATTGCATTATCTGGCATCAGGGGGAAGGGAGGTGCTTTGTCCTGTGTAGGCTTAATTACTCAGAGAAATAGGACACTAGAGGGGTGAGGCAGAAGTGGGTGGGTGGATGGGTGAGTACCTGTTAGAGGTAAAGAGGAGGGAGATGGGGTAGGAGTTTTGTGGAGGGGAGACTGGGAAGACCATTTGAAATATGAAAAATTAAAATGATTAATAAAACAAACAAACAAACAAAAAAAAACAAAAACCAACCAAATAAAAAAATTACAGGATGACCTATAAATAACTGTAAGTTTTGTGTGTTAATTTAAAATGCGTAGAATATACATAAATACTGCAAGTCCATTTTTTAGAGAGTTAAAAGACAAAATACAACTGTATTTAACAAAAAGAACAAGATTTTTGGAATGAAATTATAAAACAGTATTGAAAGAAATGAAAGAAGACATGAATTAAGAATTCTCCCTGAATTGATCCTGCACTCTACACATCTCTATCAAAACTTCACTTTTTCAAAGATATTTATATACTTCTTAAACTGTTGTTTCATGGAGGAGAACCCAACCAACCTGGAAGCATCTAATTGGAAGCTTGCTTGCCAGCCTCTGTGAAACGCCAGCTGCCTATCAGTGTGACACTGGCATTGGACAGAAAATAATGAGAGCTCAGACGTAAGTCAGTATAAATGTAGTCAGCTCAGAAGATGTGACAAACCTTTAAACAAGTCATCACGTTTACATAAGTTTACATTCAAGGAAGAGCACTCATGGGCCTAGCGGTAGGTAGGACTCACTGTTAAGACTTGTTTTTTTGGAACCTATCAGGGGAAAATAGAGGAAAAGGCCACAACAGTTACCAGAGAAATATGGAATTGGGGAATTAAAGGGCTTCTTGTTATGACTCCAGAAATACAAGGCAGATTCCTTCAAGTCAGAGGAACACAGCATGAGTCTGTCTTTTATCTGCCTATCAGACAGGAGAGAGAGGTTTCATTTTGAAAAAACATGACTGTCTATTGTGGGGGTTCTTTATAACACATATGTTATAAACATGGAGATAAGAAGATGGAGGAGAGATGACAATTCCTTAACCACAAATGGCATTCCTTAATACACAAAGAGCTAAGGCACCTAAAGAATGCTAAGAGACAAAGAGACTTTCCCAGGGAAAATTGCCACTCTTGGCTATCTAATACCAAACGATCACCTCTGAAAACATACATGAGTAACATTAAATAGACCGAGTAATGTATATTTTGGACTATATATTCATAAACATGCATGCATGTGACAATGATAAATGAAACAGAGGCCATGAATTTAAAAGACGGCTATCTGAGGGTTTGGAGGAAGGGATGGGAAGTGGGAAATAATGTGATTATAATAAAACTAAAACCAAAATAAAAAATATAAGAAAAAAGACAGCCAAAACATGTCACCTATAACTCTCACTTCTTTATGTTACCTGAAATCTACTTATCCCTGATAGTCTATGCCTGGGCTCCCCCTAGGGCCTTTGTCCCTGCAGCTGCCTAGGCTGGAAGGCCTTCCTATTCCTGCTTTCCACTTTATTCTCTCCTTTTCTTACTACTTTTTACTATGCTAATTTATGCAGGTCTGGGTTAGAACCCTGTCTTCTCTGTGAACCTTTTTCTGATTTTCCCTTGTAGTTAATTTTCCTTCTATTCTGTGCCCATAGACTATTTTGTACATTTTTTCCCTCCTCAACACATACCACACTGAATTACAAGCTAGTTTTTTTATTTCTCTATAGAGATTTACCTTCTTGAGATACAAGTTAGCTCTTAATTGCTTTATATTTTACTACCAGCACTGCTTCTGACATATGGGAAATACTCAAGTTTAAGCTGAAAAGAAAGAGTAAGTATCCTCAATTAATTGATTCATTAGCTAGGATTATTAGACAACTACTACCCTCAGTCCATGTAATAAGAATGGAGAATAAGCAATCCAAGTGCTAGACAAGAACCATCATTTTCCTAGAATTTCACATCCTTTGTAACTTCTCCAGCTTTCTCTGACTCACATGGGTGTCAGATCTAAGCCTTACTAGTACAGTCCACAGCAACTTTCAATACCTTATGATACAGACAAATTTTCTCATACAAGTAAAAACAAAGTATAGAAATATATGCATCTATAATGTATGCATGTACACTTATATCAACGCACATATTTTTCAAATTCCTCTGAGCCACAAAACCTGCCAATAATAACATTCACTGACAGGTATCATTTACCACACAAAGGATGGAATCTTGAAAAGGTTGAGCTAAAGTTAGATGTGAATTTAAAACAAATTATATTTTCCAGCTGTATACTTGAGAGTTACTTATTCTTCTGAAATAATTGTGTAATTTTATGTTCGGAATATGGAAGTGAGTGTGTGCACATTGTAAGTGAGGGTATAGTAAAGAAACCACAGACATGGTATCTCCATGGTTCTGGGGAAGGTTTTTATTTCAGGTAAGAAAGAAAGCAACCAGAGACATCTGGAAAAGCCCAGATCAGAGACATGAATAAATGCAGACTGGCCATGCCCAGGGTTTTCTCTGGGGGAAAGCAGAGAGATGCAAGAGAAGAGAATAAAGAGAAAAGCAGCACAGGGAAAGAGCAGTAATTTGGAATGTCCAGAGAGCTAGCATTATGGAGGACTGGGGGAAGTGTACATCGCATGTGCATAGACACACAGGAACTCCCACACACATTTTCAACCTTTGATGTGGTAAATCCTAGATGCTGAATCATTTTGGATATTAGTGAAGTAATGATAGCCATGCCATGTTGCTTTATATATGTTCCTTTAAAATAATATGACCATTTGCTGATAATAAAGTAACACGTGTACAAAGATCTAAACTCACACACAGATAAATTCTTCAAAATTCTAAGAGATTGCCGCCTTTATTTTATTTATGGAACAGTAGAGATTACTTTTAGAATGTGTCCCTTAGTTGCTCTTCTTAAAATTATGCTCCACAGACTAATGTACAAATTATATGAATTGATTCTTTTCTTCAAGGCCAGATAATATCTCAAATGTTATATAACCAGATACTCCTTTGTTAACAATGTCAACCATGTTACACTTAAGATAAAATCATCATGGCATAAGAATATCAGAGTAGCTTAGTTAGTACACATGGTCTGTTGATTTCCTTCTTAATCTCCAACTACAGCATTACAATTTGTACCAAGAGAAAAGAGATATGCCACCTTCCAACAATGTAACTAGAAGCCAAATGAGAATGCCTTCTATCTAACTAGCCCCTGTTTTATTAGACAGAGGCCTTGTCTTCATGAATATAATGTTCATTAAAAGGATGAAGAAAAATTAAAATATGAGTTTCTTTAAGCCTCTGTTACAACAGCAGAGTTGTAAGAAAACAAACAATATTTTATAGGTAACAAAACAAAATATCAAATTCCATTATTTGAGAAATGATTTAATATACATGATTTTACCTCCAACTACCTAAAGTAAGATTTCTAAATCACCTCTATTTCTTATCAAATTTCCTTGCCTGGGTAATGTTTTAGCCATAATGAATTAAGGAAATGTAAATTTTAGCCAAATACTTAAAATATAAGTTTACCTTTAATAAGGTGTTTAAGAAAGCAAATTGTATTGATTTTCAAGTTGAACTGAACCTGAAAATGTCATGTTTTACCTATTGACATGACTGAGTTCCTATGCATATCAGTATAAGATACTACTGATGTAGGGAGTATTGTGGGATGTGCAGTAAAAGAATAACTGGGCAGAAAGATAGAAATCACATATACTTTCTAATAACTTTGAAGCATAAAATGATTGTAAGCAATAGTGATCCCACCATATTTACAAATTATAAGTATGTTAAGAAGTTAAAATTATTTGAAGGGGACCTTGTAATGGCTCCATTCCCCCTGTCGTTGTCCAGTGAGGCATGAGGGCCATACTCGTCCTGATGTCTTCTTCCTGGAGAGGGGATACTTTTGACATCAACCCCTATGCAGTCAGGCTTGTCCCTCAGGGAACACAGATAGATATTTTTATCTTTTATTTATATTCCCTTACAGTGCTTAGCCTCGCAGCCTAAGCAAGAATTCATATCGCCTGACAGAGGGGGTTCTGGATGGCCCCTCTCTGCTTGGTCTACGGGCAGAAGTCCCCCCTTTTAGGTTGGGTAGAGATGGGTTTTGGAAACACCCTGTATAAAGTAACAACCTCATCTTGAGTCTCGTGGTCCTCCATAGCTAACTTATGATAATGTATCTGAGTAGATTTTGCTACCAAATTATTTATCTGTTGTATCACAGAGTTATTCTGCCTATTTGAGGGCCAGGGATCAGCAGAAAAAAAGCAAAAAGAACCCAAATAATGGTCCCAAGATGGGAGGAAATAGGGTTGACAATCTTGGAGAGGCTGAAAACCAATTCTTGTACCAGCCTTCATCTGTCTCTTTCTCTCTCTGATTTTTCTTAGGGCCTTCACTACCTGTTTCTGCTCTCTTAAACCCTCCTTGTCTAGTCTATGTAAAGGCAACCTTCTTCTTTAAGAGCTGTACACAGTCAAGAGCTGTACACAGCCTTTTCTATTGTAATAGGGTAAATCAAGTCCAATAAGGATCTTTGAGATTTTAGGAGGTCTCTTCAGACAGTGAAACAAGGGATTTCTTCAGATTAGTGATGTCAATCTCTAGCTGTTTGATGTTCTTGTCAGTGGCCTTTCAAAGGTCTGAGTAGTGTAAGTTCAGAGGCCAGCATCTGGATTAGAACTTCTAACAGCAGACATTACAGGTGATTCATTTTTACCTGGAAACGAAAAAGAAAGGCCTCTATCCCCACCTTCGCAAGTTTAGAATTGCCACAGCCCTTCTATACTTAGAGAAGGGAGGAGATGTCAGGGGCAGCCCTGCTTACACACTGTAGGCCAAAAATAAGCCATAGGCCTAAATCAGCAATAGGCCTGTCATACATGTATACTAACACCAAGTCTTGGGTCTCAGTGGAAAAACATTGAAACAGAAGATGGCTATAAGTTAATGTAAACAGGCAGCTTTTGTCGAAATTTACAAGCCTGATAGTCATAGACCTTGTAAATAGGTACCCTTGACAGACAATACCAACTTAGATAAGGACAAGCGAGTCATAGGCAGAGTCATAGTGAATTGTCCCCTGAACCTTCACCCAGCCGATACCTGGTTCTGATGATATCTGTATTCCCCCTGATCACCCACACTGCAGTGTCATTCCCTTCCCCACATCCTGCCTTTCTGTGTTTATAACCCCTGTGTGAATGAATTATGATTTGAGAAAAAATAAATTAAAAAAAAGAAGTTAAAATTAACTCAACAGTAATTCTTGAACATCTACACTTCACAGAACATCTTAAGATGGGGCAGACTTGGCCGACTAGGCAGACTTGGCAGACTAGGGTCAGGTCCTTGAAAGAGCTAAGATTTTACTTCCTGGGAATTTGGCTTTTCCTCCTGAAAGACTGGAGTTATAATCCCAAAGGGCTGTATGTTCAGTCTCTAATGCCTTTGAAATACTCTGTGCTCTCCTTGTCTAGAATTGCTTGATTATCCTTCTGCTGACTCTGTCCCATTTGATCCCTAAAAACTTTATATAAGATGCTATACTTTGAAAATATATTTGCTTACATGAGGCATGAGCTTGTGCAAGATATTCTGATCCCAAAGTTTTTATCTTTATCTTCTCATCACCTAGGCCTCCTGCTTCAGAGCCTATGAATGCTGGTCTAGGTCATGACCCAGATGTTTTGACCTCTGGATGGCATTCTGACTTTTTCATTCAATATGTAGGTGTAAATGTGCTTTAGCATCATAAAATCTGTTTTCTTTTTTACTTATTAAATATAATAGCATCTGAGTCACAATTTATGAGATTAAACTTAATACTCAGTATGAAATGTGTATCATGTTCTCAGTATTATGGTGATTACTCTTTCAGAGCTCCCTCCATTTGATCTAGTTTGTTCATTTTCCCTCTAATCCTTTTTGCTTTGATTGACATGCGACACTATGCAGCTTCAATCACTTACATAATAGTACCTTACAGTGCTTAGATAGGTAAGGTTGTAGTAATTCAGAGATTTCAAAGGAGTGTAGAGAAGTACCAAGAATGTTGATTTCTCTTTTTTTCCAAAGCCAGTATGAAGTGGGTTAATTTTGCATCTTTGTAGACTGCAATCACTCTATTTAACAAAATTGTATTTACATGCATAAATGTACCTATATAACACGTACATTTATATGATATGATTTAATATGATATATTACTCTGGGAGTGCAGAAACCTGGGTGTCATCAAGTGATCAAGTAGGTGTAGACGTCACAGAACAACTTGCAGAACTCTGTTCTTTCTCTCTTTCTGCTATGTGAGCTCCAGAATCAAACACAGGGCCTCAGGGTTGGTAACTGGCAGCGTTACCTATGGACTTGTCTCTGTGCTCTCACCAAATTGTATGTATTCATTTTCAGATTTTTGTCTGTGTAAATTCTGTGCTTATCTCCCTGACAAAGTTTATTTTTCCCCATGAAAGAGACAAGTATCTAAGTCCAAGTCTTAGATTACAAGGAGGCAAACAGTCAAAGAATTCAGAAGTCACTGTACCATTATTTGCTGATGATATGATAATAAGCAACTCCAAACAGTCTACCAGAGAACTCCTATAGCTAATAAACACCTTCAACAAAGTGACTGGATACAAAATTAATTAAAATATAAATAAATCAGTTCCCCTCCTTTATACAAATGATGACTGGGCAAAGAAAGAAATTAGGGAAACAAAGTCCTTTACAATAGCCACATATAATATAAAATATCTTTTGCTCATTGATCTGTAGGAGTAACAGTGAAATTGGCCATCTTGCAAAAAGCAATCTACAGAAATAATACAATTACTATCAACATTCCAACACAATTCTTTACAATTCTAGGAAGAAAACTCACCTTTATAAAGAAAAATGAAAAACCCAAGAAAGCTAAAAACAATCCTGAATACCATCCCTGACCTCAAGCTGTTATACAGAGCAATAGTAATAAAAGCTTCATGGTACTGTCACAAGAACAGACACGTTTATCAATAGAGTTGAATGACTCAGCAATCTGGAAATAAACCCATATAACTATGGATACTTGATTTTTGACAAAGAAGCCAAAACCACACAATGGAAAACAGAAAGTATCTTGAACAAAAGGTGCTTGTCTAACTGGATGTCTGCCTGTAGAAGGATGCAAATACATCCACATCTATTATCCTGCACAAAATTCAAGTCCAAGTGGATCAACGACCTCAACACAAAATGAGATGCACTAAAGTTAACAGAATTGAAAGTGGGGAATGGCCTTAAATCATCAGTACAGAAGAAAACTTTCTAAACAGAACACCACTGGCTCAGGCTCTAAGATGAACAATTTATAAATGGGACTTCATGAAACTTCAAAGCTTTTGTAAGGCAAAGGACACTGTCAATAGAACAAAATGACACCCTACAGACTGTGAAAGGATCTTTGCCAACCTTATATCTGCCTGAAGGCTAATATCCGAAATCTATAAAGAACTCAAGAAATTATCCACCAACAACCGAAATAATCAAGTTAAAAAATGGGGTACAGAGCTAAACAGAATTCTCAGCAGGGGGATTTTGAATGACAAAGAAGAATTTAAAGAAATATTCAATGTTCTTAGTCACCAGGGAATTGCAAATTAAAATGACCCTGAGATACTGTCTTGGAAGATAGAATGGCTAATATAGAAAACTCAAGGGACAGCACATGCTGTAGAGGATGCGGAACAAGCAGAACACTTCCTCCATTGCTGGTGACAATGAGTACTTGTAGAATCACTTTGAAAATCATTTGGCTGTTTTTCAGCAAACTTGGAATAGTTATACCTTAAAATGCAGCTCTTGAGCATGTACCCAAAAGATGTTCCACTATTACCACAGAGACACTTGCTCAACTATGTTCATAGCAGCTTTATTTGTAATGACCAAATGTTGGAAAAAACTAGATATCCTTCACCTGAAGAATGCATAATGAAAATGTGGTAGTGCTATAAAATGGAATACTATTCACTTATCAAAAACAAAGACATTATGAAATGTGCAGGCAATTGTTTTGAAACTAGAAAAAAATGTCCTTAGTGAGGTAATCCAGTCCCAAAAGCACATGCATGGTAAGTACTTACTTGTAAGTGGATATTAGCCATAAAGTACAGGATATCCAAGATACAGTACACATCCTCAAAGAAACCAAACAAGAAGGAAGAATGCTCAAGGAAGGATACTTGATTCTCACTTAGAAGGTAGAATAAAATAGTCACAGGAGGCATATAGGTGGAGGGACTTGGATGATAGAGGATATCATGAGGGAGAGGGTTCAGGATCCCGTGTGGGGAGAGACAGGGAGAGAGCCAGAAGGCCAGGACAATGAATGGAAATCTGCAGCTGGTTGGGTAGGGGTGGGGGAATTATCTCAAGGATGTGCCAAAGAGTTGAGATGGGCAAAGCCGCTAGGAATCAATGAGGGTGATGTTAACTGAGACTCACAAAGTGGGGATATGGTACCTAACGAGGCTACCTCTTATAGACAGGAAGGAACCTCGGTGAAATGATAAGGACACCAACCCACTCACAAACTTTCAACTCAAAATTTATTCTATGTATAAGAAATTCAGGGAGAAGGAATGGAGTAGAGACTGAGGGAATGGCCAATCAATAACTGGCCCAACATATACCCATCCAATGGGCAAACACTAATCCCTGTCACTATTCATGATACTCTGCAGACAGGATCCTAGCTACTATCCTCTGTGAGGCCCTACACTGCAGCTGACTGAAACAGATGCAGAGAACTACAGTCAAACAGTGAATGGAGCTTGGGGACTCTTATGGAAAGGTTGGAAGAAGGATTGAGGCCCTAATGTGGTTAGGAACTCCACAGGAAGATCAACAGAGTCAACTAACCTGGATTCTTAGGGGCTCTCAGGGATTTAACCACCAACTAAAACACATACATGGGGTAGACCTTAGCTTCCCGCATATATGTAGCAGATGTGCAGCTTTGTCTTCATGTGGTTTTGAACAGCAGGGGTGGACACTATCCTTAAAGCTGTTGTCTGTCTGTGTAATACATTCACCTAACTGGCTGCCTTGTGTGGCCTCAGTGGGAGAGGACATGCCTAGCCCCACAGAGATTTGATGTGCTTGGGGCAGCCTCTACCTGTACCTCTAACCTCTCAGAGGAGAAAAAGAGGGAGATTGGGATAGAAGCTGTGTGAGAATGGGATACACGGGCAGTGGTATGGGTAGTAATATAAAAGAATTTAAAGATAGGAAAGGGAGAAATGTTGCAATTATATTAAAATCTCCAAAATGAAAAATACAAAGGAAAAAATAATTCAGAAAAATTATTCTTTAGAAGTCGTAATTATAATATGTGTTGAGAACTGTGAGATGTAGTCTTCACCCCAGAAAGACTCAAGTGAACTATTCATGTAACAGTATGTCCTATAATAAAGGGTGCTTGGTGGTAACATTATTACATTACTTCAAGACACTCATGACTTGTAGAGACAAACACCAAAATAAATTGACAGATATTAACTTCTTAGGTTCTCTATTTAATTTTACCTAGAAGAACTATATTCTAGAGAATATTTTAGTCAATTATCATGTATTGAGCAGCTATTTCTATTAAAGCATTAGTATTTCTTCTTCAGAGGAGAATTTTACTAATTATCATTTTCATACTATTTGCTGATATTTTACTTATTTCTCTCCTTGTACTTTTCTCCTCACACTATCTCAACTCTTTTCAGGTATTTCTGAAGGGCCTTAGCAGTGTTTACTACTGTTGCTTTCTTTCTTTCTTTTTTTATTTTTTTGATAAATAAATTGAACTTTTTTTTAGTTTATTTTTTCTCAAATCGTAATTCATTCACACAGGGGTTATAAACACAGAAAGGCAGGATGTGGGGAAGGGAATGGCACTGGAGTGTGGGTGTTCAGGGGGAATACAGATGTCTTCAGAACCGGGTATCGGCTGGGTGAAGGTTCAGGGGACAATTCACTATGACTCTGCCTATGACTCGCTTGTCCTTATCTAAGTTGGTATTGTCTGCCAAGGCTACCTATTTACAAGGTCTATGGCTATACTGTTGCTTTCTTAACATTTTTAACCTATTAACTTTTCTGAAAAGTTCTAAAATCTAGCAATAACCTTTCTCTGAGCTTTCTATATGTTAATATCAATATATTTAGTTTCCACCCTTCAACAGTGATTAGCATTTGAACTACATATGTCTATAATTCCAGACATTATCTTTTCTAATGCACAAGTGTTTTGATAAGCACATCTCCTTTTATCTAGCTCATACTCATCTCTGTAAACCTAAAATGTGCACCCTATGTTTACTTTCTATAGTAGAGAGGTTTGTCTTGACTTCATTTTCATTCTAGAAAAAGAAAAAGGGAAATTCCTTATAAATAACCACCAGACTCATCTTGAATAAATAACTGATTAAATTAAATCTGTCTTACCAGTGTGTAACGATCATTCAACAAAGTGTTATCTTGCCCACAGAAACTGTTTATGTTTCCCAGGCAATGATTATGAAATCACTGGGGCAGGAGATCTCCATATCACTTAAAGAAGCCATTTAGATAAAAGAATCAAATTCAGTCACCTTCCTTGTCCAGTCCATAAGCATGACAATGGAAATATTTGTCATTGTAAGCTTAGTGAACTTAAGTAAATTCGTTTCAATAATGAGACTATGACTAGAAGCAATCCTCCAACTTGACATTTCAGAAATAGGAAATTATCCAATTGACAGAACAACAATTCTTTTACCTTTTTATTGAGTATATAGTCAGAGAGGAAAATACTTTAATGAATGAGAAATGTACTTGACAAAAGTCAGCAATTAGAATAAAGTTACATTAAGATACATCATTTCCGTGTTGCCATTTAATGTCAAGTATGCGGTTGAAGTTAAATTCCTGAATGTGAAAAGATTGCAAAAGCCATTCAGACAAAATCAGTAGGGGCTACTCCAGTCCTCAGTAGTAGAGTGTTGCTGACAGCAAGGCTCCAGGTTCTATCCCCAACAACAGCGGAAACATTTTGCATTCAAAACGATAACTAAAATACAGTTTTAAATATATAAATATACATACATATATAATTATGTATATACACACACATATATACATATACATTATACATATACATATATATATACAGACACATATATAATCAGATATAATTTGCCTGTCAAATAAGCTTCTTGTTATGTGTTTCTACCAAGATATTTTGGAAAATTTTAAAATGTCTTTTTTTTATTGGATGTTTTATTTTAAAACTAAATTTCATAACACATTGTTAAACAGAAAAACTTAACCCCAAGAAATGTTTGTGTTTTAGAAAGGCTTTCTTATGCCTAAAACATTTGCTTGTGTCACTGTTGATAAGTACTTATGTACATTTGATCCATTAATATGAAGCATGAATGTATATCTTGAGATAAATAATTGACTAATTCATAGAATCTAGTCTAGGACCAATTTGTGCCTTCTACAGTCTCTTCCTGCTCCCAGAAGCTGGTCTTTGACCCGATTACTGTTTAATCTTGTGCAAAACTGATCTCTCCTAATATGCTTTCTCTCTTTTCATCCTTGTGGTTTCACTATCTTTGTTAAAATAATCTCACTTAAAATACTTAGTTAAATGTGTAAATTGTTAATTTAAGTTCCACTTTTTGCTTAATTAGAATACAAATCTAGCCATCCCTGTTCATTAGTCGGGCTGCCTAATACAATATTTCGCAGGTCTGGAGACTGGGCATTCCATGTTAAAGTGATCTCTGTCCGGTTGCCACTAAATCACCCCTCATTCTATCTGCCAGTTTAAAAGAATCCCCTAGGTTCTTGTGAGGAAACAAGTCACACTGAATTATAATGCACCCCACCTTCCAATTTCATTTATCTTCAGCAACCTCTATAAAGTCCTCTGAGACAAAGACAATCATGCTGGGGTTAGCACTTCAATCAAAGAGTGTGAGAGGATAAAAGTTTCAGTTCATAAGGCACTTCCTCCCTCCACCCCCTAGCCCCCAGTTTTCTTAGATCTAGTCATTGTATTGCTCTCTTTCTGAATATCACATAAGCCTCTCATGTCTGTGCACCCCTTCAACCTTTTCCTGTGGTACTCATCAGACATGCTTGTCTTATTCCAATTCGTTGTCTTGTACATTTCTGCAACCTTTGCTCTTCTCTCAAATCATTCCATTTCTGGTACCTTTGGGCCATTCAAATCACACAACTCATATAAGTTACTCATGTTCAGGTCTGTTCTGCTTCTCAAACACTTCACTCCTTCATGGACTCCTCGTGTGTTTTGTTCCAACATTCTGTTCTTGATTGTATGGAATGCAATCTTCTACATATTTTTTACCTGATATTATAAATTATTTATTTCATCTCTAACTTATTTTGAACTTGACCTACTTTATGTGCTACAAGAGAGGCTTCTTTTATTTATGGCTACATCTACTGAGACCCACACATAGATAACCTGCATGCTCAATAAATGTGGAATGAATAATGCATCTGCTTTCAGAGACAAAACGTTTTCCAACGTGTTTAAATTATTCCTTTATAAATATCAATACTTAATTTCCTATTTCACTTTGGGCCTTAAATGTAGTATATGATACTAACTTTACACAAAATTTAAATAATTTATCCCCACAAAGTTTTGATTTCTTGACCTGAAATCAGCAGTAGATATAATAATATGCTTTTTCTTCTCTGTGTCTTTTGTAGTTCCAAGTTTTTATTAACATTTCTGAAGGTCCCTGTGGACCACAGGAGAAATGTTTTTCCCCCTCAAGAGAAATGTTTTAAGAAGAAATTTACACTTTATTGTGCTTGCCATTTTAGTATAAGGTTAACCTGAGAATGGTGATAAAAAAAAAGATACTATATAATAAATATCCATGCACCTAGGCTTGTGTTACAGGATTTACAAGATTGCTGTACCCATCTGAGGCTCCTGTGTCTTCCTAGGAATTGTTACTGAAGTTATTTCTTATCATAGTTCTAATATCTCAGTTTTTCACTCACTGTACTTTTATTTTTTTTAAATGTCCAAGTCTCATATTCAAATACCTAAACTATTAGCTGTCATCATCTGACACCTATCAAATGGACTGGGAAGATTACAGAATGGAAACAGACCTTGATAATTAATACTTACATAAGTGGTAGGAACCCAGTGAGGTATTGGAGTGGACACGGCGTAAAATGTGATGTTATACAGAAGAGTTAGAGACACCTTTCCCCTAAACCTACTGAGGGTTGACCCTCAGGAAGCCAGATGCTGTGTGGACATAATTCCTGACATGACTTCAGCAAAGCCTAGGTTAAGCTGAGACATAAGGTGTTTAACAAAATCTTCAGCCTCACTTTTAACCTCTAAACTACTTTACATTTTAAAGTTACTTTATATTTTTGTGAGATTAAAATATGTCATTTATCCTCTTATCTGTCTTCCCTCCAGCCACTCTCATGTAAGATTCTTCTTGATCTCATTCTTCCAGTATGTAGCTTCTGCTTTTTTAAATTGTCATTACATAATCTATATGTGTTTATATATTTAGAAATATATGTATATTTATATGCAGGAATATATATGGTATGCATATGATATTATAGAAGAAGCTTTTAAAATAACATTATTATATTAAATTCTCAAGATAGTTACTTTAAAAAAACAAAGTAGTTTGGAAGTTGAAAATGAGGCTGAAGCTTTTGCTTTAGTCTGCTGTCTGAGCTAATCTCCACTGAAATCATGTCAGGAATGAAAGTTAAAACACAGCATCTGGCTTCCCAAACCTAGACACTTTGTGAATTTAGGGTCAGTTCTCCATAGCTGTTCTGTAGAATATCATATGCATATATATATCTCCCTAAAATATAAAGATACAGCCTGTACACATATATTTTCAGAGATGACCATTTGGTATTGGATAACCAATTGAGGTGCTCTTCTCTGGGGATGACTTCTAACTTAAGCATTCTTTCATTGCTTGAAGTTCTTTATCTAGAGTTGAGGGCTGGTGAAGAATCTACAACCATCACTTTACCAAACCCGCAAAATACCTAACAACAATATAAGTGCTTTTCTTCATACTCACACCTATGTATGGCTGTCAGCACTCATCAAGGAAACAGTTTTGTTCTGCAATCAGAGACCATTACAGGAACCATAATTTACTAAAATGCAGAACTGTAAAGCCAATTACCAACTGATATATCTATCCCACTTTGATTTTCAGTTGGAACACATTAGGCAGCTTTCTTTACGACTACTACTACTACTATTACTATTTTATGTTCCAGATATTGCCACCCTTCTTCCTGGTCCTCTCTCCCATCTGCGGCTGCCCCTCCCCTTTGCCTCTGAGAGGATACTCTCTATTCCCCTAACCTCTCAGCTCTGCCCCCCAGCCCCTCCCATGGGGGTATCAAATCTCTACAGGATTAGGTGTATCCTCTCTCACTGAAGCAAGACAAGGAAGTCCTCTGCTACATATGTGTTGGGAACCACAGATCAGCCCATGTATGCTGTTTGGTTGGTGAGTTAGTCTACGGCAGTTCCCTGAAGTCCAGGTTAGTTGATACTGTTGGTCTTCCTATGGGGATGCCCTCCTGTTTAGTTCCTTCAGTACTTCCCCTAACTCTTCTGTAGGGATCTCCAATTAGGCAGCTTTCATATATATATATTTTCTGCTCCTATAAAACTATAAAAGACTAATAACTAATTTGTGGAATCTCTGGAAATACAGGATAAGTAGAGTACAGCAGAATTAATTTGTCCCAACACAACTTTACTGTTATTATATACCCACAGGCTTTTCAAATGATGAGCTACCTTGTAAGATTCCCACTGTGTACAGGTAGTCATAAGGCTGGGTACGACGAATCAGCAGTAGATGGACAAACCTCACTTACTTCAGTCATAATTGAGAAACTGTTTCTATAGCCTTGAAATAGTCTCATAGGTGATCACTAATTTTAAGGTTATGTGATCTGTTAGAAATCTAACTTAATGATGAATATAACAACATAAATTAACTCTTTCAGTTTATAGTTTAAAAGTTCTGTCTTAGACATAGAATTTTAATTTGTGTAATGAAGATTGGAATACATATTATGACTATTATAGTGATGAGAAAAATTAAACATGCAGAACCAAAGAGGCAAACTGTAATTTTAGACGTGTCTCTATGGTGATACAATTACAGAAGGTATTTTTCTGTACATAAAACACATCAAGAGCATTTTCTTTCAGCTTCTGAAATCTCATCACCTTTCTAACTGCCATATCTACCTTTTTATGCTTCTTCATATACAAAGAGAGACAATGTTTACACATCTTACCTTGGGCTATGTGGCTATACAGTTCCTCATACATGTCTATTGCAATATGAAACTATAAGCAGATATAGGCTTATTTTTCCTTTGATGCTAGAGGCTTGCTGTTTGTCTCATACTAAACAGTAGACTAAAATATGAAAGAATATATACCAAAAGGCAGACATTTCTCTGCATATACAACCAAATTTCATACTTCTTACTGAATTTGACCTGAATACTTGTTCAATTTAGGGTAAAGTCTGGATCATCATTCAATACATACAGGTATTTAGTTGCCCATGTTCACTTATCAAAACAGATACATATAATGTCAGATAATTTTTACTCTTAAAACCCGTATAAGGAGAAATTGTAAAATTCACAAGTCCTTAGTGATACTTTTTTAAAAAATATTTAAATATCTTAATGTTCATAAGTGTATGTATATGTATACTATTTTCATTAATCTCTGGGTGTTTAGTCTCATTAGTAAAAGCTAATCTTTCACAAATGCAAATTAACGTTTGATTTTTTTCATAGCATGAGAATATGTTGATCTCAAGTTTCACTAAAAATGATATGACAAGTTATTTCATTGGATAAAAAATTACAACAAAGTTCTAAAAAGATAGTATCCATGCCACAACTAGTAAAGACTGGTTGCTCCAACTTTAAGATAAAAATATACTTTCACTTTTATATGTGTTATAGCCATGTGAAATGTTTGAACCATATAAATAAATGGCTAAGATACAGTAACACCCTCAATCATCCAGTTTTAGAATGACTTCAGATTTGCCATTAGTAGAGTATGTTGTTTCAAATGTAAGAAAATAATTTTTATATTAAATGTTTAAGCAAGCTAAGAAAAGCCTGAGACACTGGGATAGCATTTCATCTAAGCGAAGGCAGCTTCTCCCTTCTCTGTCCCAGAACTCCATAGTCACCACAGACCTAAAGGAAGACTTAGGTACTGAGAATATTGCTGCAGCAGATAATCAACACCAGACACATTTCGTACATTCAGTGTTTCTGTCAATCCTTTTCTTCCCCCAACTCCTCTATTCTATCAGTTTCTAATTATATGCATGAAAATAGCAGAATATAGGTTTATGTATAACTATATTTTTTTATGTGGAGAAGAAAAAATTTAGACTCAAAAGCATAAACTCCTTTTTGGCTTGGATAATAAATTCAGAATCCCATGATCTTGATCTGACTCTGATTTGCAGACTGAGGACTTGAGAGAAAATGACAGCTGCAGACAGTGTGGAGCGAGAGCCACCTTGCAACATGTTTTGTCAAGTTGAAGCCTCTGGCTCTGACCCAGGACCAATATTCCTGGAGACATGATGAAGTGTGAAAGGCCCTGGCAGGCATTTTAGACATAAGGGGGAAAATAAGTTATACAAACAGGTAAAATGTAGACCAGGAGAGTTAAACATTTATGAGCTTTTACAGAAGAAAAGGCAAAGCAATAGGAAGTATTGAAATCCCTACAGGGAATTTCTTACCACAGCAGAAGATTAAAAACAGGACAGGGTGGATCAGGAAGTTTGTTTTTCCAGCTGAAGCCTCCCTGCAACATGAGGTTGAGTTTAGGAATGACAGACAAATGCCAAACAAATGTAGAGTCAGAGTTAATGGTAGAATTTATAACCAGAAGGAGAGTTAGGGAGAGAGAGAGAGAGAGAGAGAGAGAGAGAGAGAGAGAGAGAGAGAGAGAGAGAGAGAGAGAGAGAGACCATTTTGCTAGCAAATGTTAGGAAGGACGTTAAAAATTGCCAAGTCTAGATAGTCTCAAATACTATAACCACAAGAAGTGAAATTCAGACACATTCATTCTAAATGAATGCCAATATGAATCTAGAAAAGCCATTCTGCTTTAAGTAACAGAAGAAAGCTTTCTCTTTATGCATTTGACCCATCTCAGGCCTGAAAAACTCACTCACTTAAGTAAATTTGTAAGCATTTGAAAAAATTCAACTTAAAGTAACTTTCATTATCACCTCAGGAAACAGCCCATACTTATAGGAGCTGAACAGAAATCCTTGGATGACTGGTAAGTCATGAGTCGGCTGCAGTGGGTTCTGTACATACAACCCTCAGGAAGTTGGTGATAGAATCCGAGGTACTAAAGCCATCAAGTAACCTTCTTTGCACCTTGTTAATGGGCTGGACAACAGAGGGTCCACAACTGTTCTTTTGAGCAGAGTGATGCTTTTCTCCTGTAATCCATATTCCCTCAGATGGAGAACACAGATGATTTCAGAATCTATTCTTTGCTTGTCTTTGACTTCACTTGCTCTCCCAAGGCAATCTGCCACAGGTGATTTTTTCCCTACAGCATTTTCACAGTTTCTCTGTGTGAGGTGAATTCTTATATGATTATATACATTCATGGACCTCTCCGTATCACGATTGAGTAAAAGCAGCTCTGCTGGCATTGGCGTTACTACTGATGCTCTCAGTGTTCAGTGACTGCTGGCTTCTGTGGAGGGACTTATAGTGGGTGACTGCCGTACAGCCATACAATGATAGCCCTAAAATGCCTCCACCTGAGTAGACCACTGTGGCTATTTCATAGAAGCAAATCTATGAAATGCTTAATCCCACCTAACATGCTCTGGGACATGCACATCGCGAATTCACACATGAATTTAATCTCATTAAGGATGGTGTATATTAGTGTACAAATAAATGTATTGTCTCTGCTTCTCATTAGTGATGGCTTAACATTTAATTCTGGATACGCTGAAAGAAACAATAGGGTGATTGTCAGATTCCACATTTTTGAATTGAGGACTTCAACAAAACCATAAAATTTTAAATAATTTATTTTTGCTCTTTGCAAATGGAAAGATAACCAGACTATTTCCAAAATTTAAGTATCCAAACAAATGTGGAAATAATATGGAAATGATAAACTGTTTGCAAACATGAGTCTGTGCAGTCATAGTCCGAGAAATATTGGCTTGGTCTTGTGTCATGAATTGCATCTTTGTATGGGTTCCACTGTAGAGAATCCAGTGAGGAAGATTCAAACTGGAGAATTCAATTCACCAATATAAGAACTATGAAAATACCTCCTTGTATCTCCCAATCTCTTTTCTCTCTAAGTTTTAGGTACAGATATGTAAAATGTAATTATTTTATATATGTAATTATTTTATATAATACCTGTGGGTATACCATACCCACAGGTATTTCATGATTTCCTATGTAAATGAATTCAAGTTTACAATTCTTCATAATTGGACACAATCTAAGGCCATTTTGAAAGTGAGTGGGGTAACTGATTGATGCGAATTTGGTGGTTTTGAGGTTGGGTCATTTAAGTTTTTCTACAAGGGAATTTATGTTGTTAATTGGATAAGTTTCACTAGCTATTTATTTTTCTTTGTGGTCACTGCATTAGGTAATACACATATAGAATACCTAAGGTAGATATCAGGCCAGCAATCAACAACATTTTAGTTTAAGAGTATAACCTGCAACATTCAGAGCTACTTCTGCCACTCCAGATTGTTATTTCCTTTTTGTCTCTCACTACAAACATATCTCTAATTTCCTGACTCATTCCTCATCAATTTATTAACTATACATCTACAGATACTATCTCAGAAAAATGTTTCAGGTTATCTATTTTATTTTCTCCCTCCTGACATTTCTTGAATGGAAGTCATTGTCATCTCTGATTTCCATGAAATTAGTAACTTCTAAAGTAGAATTCCAGCCTCATTTCATCCCTAGTCACCTGAGTGCTATGTAAATGCTGCTTTAAATACATCCATCCATATGAACCAAATATGGCTCTCTGAATCTACCATCCAGTGATTTATCAACAACACACTCTTATTATTATTTTTTAAAAAGTGAAATAAAGAAGGGCAGAAAACCAAAGGTAGAGGTAGTGTATAGTAATTTCTAATGAAAAACCTGGATTATCTATTATACATTTTAGTAGTTTCCTTTTCCACAAATATCAACACATTCATGGGCCTGTCAAAGTTAAAAAGACACAAGGGGCTAAGATATGTCATAAGCCAGCAGAACTGAGCTTTTCAATAGGAAAACCCAAATGAAAACAGAAAGAAGAAAGGTAAAATTGCAAAGAGGAAAATTGCTTCCAAAAGATGACACATGTTTAGTAGAGCATAAGATGAATTTGGTCTGAATTGGGAATACAAACGGAGATTTATAGTACTGCTCGCATCCCAGTCTCTCATTTATGGAATCTATTTTCTACCTTGGAGATTTAGAAGATCAAAACTACACATCAATAGAGGACTGGTAATGAGACTTTTTCTATTTTGAAGAGTCTGAATAAGTCACTCTGTAGCCTATGAGAAATAAGTGTGATTCTTAAATGTCCGTCATATATAAAAACAAAGCTTGAGAAGTACTTTAACTCTCAGCTTAGACTGCCCCTATCAGAACACAAGCCTAAACAGAAGTATGGCTAGTCCAGATTTCAAGTTTTTTTTAAATTTGATATTTTATTTATTTACATTTCAGATGTTATTCCCCCACCCCCATTAATGGCTATCCCATCCCTCCTCCTCCTTTTTTGCTTTTATACTGTTTAAATTACATGCAAGTATTAAGGTCAATTCTAGGTTGAGGAACTAGCAATACAATAGATGTAAATAGTCAAGGAACAAGCAAGACAATAAACCCAGATAGTCAAAGAACATAAAGGACAATAAACAGAGTTCCATGATCACTCCTGTGATCACTATTTCTAAGGGCTTATCAGGATGACCAAAATATCTGAGCCTATTTCCCTGTCCTAGCCCAAAGTCATTTTCATGCCTAAAGCCTACTTTTTTGTTCTAGCTTAAGATTTAGATTCCTGCCTATAACTGCTTCTTTGTTCTAGCCTAGGATTTAGATTCTTGCCTGAAATTTCTTTTTTTTTTTTTTTTTTTTGTTTTAGCCTAGGATTTAGATTTCTGTCTGAAATTACTTCTTTTTTCAGGCCTAATGTCAGATTCCTGCCTGCAGTCCATTTTTTTTTCCTTGGCCTGTGTCAGATTCCTTCCAACCAGCCCATTTCCTTGTCCTTGGCCAATGACAGATTCCTGACAGGCAGCCCCACAAGCTTTCCACATCTCCCCCTTTTTACTGCATGAACTAGACTGAGTATGTCTTAGGTTGTTCTGACAAGAATTCCTTCCTTACCCATTGTGGAATATGCATTATCAAAAGCAACGCACTTCTGCCTTAATTTGGTAAGGTTCTGTGCAGAATCTTACGTGTCCTTGGCTTGCCAGCATGTTAAATTAATAACTCTGTCTGGGGTTCCATTTTCATTTTCAAGTCGTGTTCTTTGGCTGCCAACCTGTTGATGTAGTTAGAGACAAGCTTTAACATGATGGGCAGGAATAAAAATATTCCCAGGACAAGAAGGGCTAGCATGATCAAGCTATATATGGCATTCCTGAAGTTTGACCAAAATGGAAATACTGACCTCAGGCCATGGATAATTTTATTGGCATTATCTGCAGCATCAAAGTTCAACAGAGCAGCATTCTTTAAATTCATAATCTCACAATGCAAAGTTAAAACATCCAGAGAGGTATTAGAATTATGCCAAATATCCTACAGGTATCTTTAAAGTTTTTTCTAATTATAATGACAATCATTGTAAATTTTAGAAGTAACACTACTCCAATGGTATTTGTCATGACACTTGAGATGGCTCCAAATTCTTGAACCCTGAATCTCCTTCAGATAATTTCAATAGAATATAGAGTATCAATCTGTTGTTCCAGACACCTATATAAATCCTTTCAAATAATCAATACATTAGCAAAATATTTTTGCTAGATGGTTAATAAAAATAGCTGTCTTAACTCCTTGTGTCAAAGCTATTGCAGAAGCAATGGTGCTAGCAATTAATGAAATTAAAGCTGTTAAACTTTAACTTTAGCTGTTGACAACTAAAAGAGCCTTAAAACATACACTAACCCTTGTTTGAAATCTCAATCCTGTCCCAACTTTATCTCTTGCTATCATAACATCATAGAGAATAGCAGCTGACTTCCAAACATGTCTCTGAAAATGTCCAGATCCAGCCTTCCAAATGAAGACTGTTATTTCCAGTATTAGATTGACTTCTAGACCAGTACATGATTGAGTCCGAATAACTGGTCACCTTTAAGAAAAATACAAGAGTCATTATAATTTCTCTTTTTGATTCTCTATTCCACAAGGTCTAAAAACTTGAGGCAAGACAGCTTGTCCCATCTGGGATATAGGCAAGCAAAGGTGGGTCAGGAACATATGTCCAATATAGCTTCCCAGTCACCTTTGTCAGGGCATTCAGCAAGGTCAGCATCATTCTTTGTCTCTGCAACAGCATGTCTCAACAATCATTTGGCAACCACCATGTTCCTACAGCATCCTGCAGAAAAAAACACAAACACGTCCTCTTCCCCATATTAGACACCTGGTCGGGATCATGCCATATGCCTGTAAGTGGATCCTTACATCCACCTAGCCATAAGTATGCCTAGTTGAAGGGTACCATAGATACTCAGCAGAAAGTTCCTTGGTATCCAATTTTTTTTAATTTAAAATAAAAAGAGTATGATTTAAATAAATTTGTGATGTTTGGGTATATACCTCCCCCTTTTTTATTTTATAAAGATGTTGTTTTAAAGTTCCACAGGCCCCTTCCACAATACCTTGTCCTTGAGGATTGTAAGGAATCCCCATAACAAATTGCTGACAATAAGTCTCAACTGCTCAACTACAATTGCCAATTCCATTATCTAGGTTTTTTATTGAATATTTTATTTATTTATCTTTCAAATGTTATCCTCTCTCCCATTCCCACCCCTAAGCCCCTTATCCCATCCCCCTTCTCCTACTTCTATGAGGGTGGGCTCCCACCCAGCCATAGATTTTAAGTTTTTAAAATGGCATTTTGCCATCGGTAGACAATTACAGTGCTTACTATTTTCTAGGAAGATGATATTATTGATATATTAATCAAATCTTTTTCTTTTTTATTGATTATCTTATTTATTTACATGTCAAATGTTATCCTCATTCCCAGTTTCCCATCCATAAATCTATCCCCTCCCCCTTGTCTCTATGAGGACTTTTGACTTTAGTTCCAGCCATTTTTTCTTTTTCCTCTCTAAAATATCCATCAATTGAAGATGCATAGTTAAAAATCACAATTTTGTATTTAACTGCTATGTAATAAATTTTCTGTAGTAAGATAGTCTCAGTTGCTTTTGCTTTGACCTTTTAGGAAGGGCCAATTTACCCTGACACAGGAACAAGCTTCTACTGCACTGCCTAAACATTTTATCAGTTTATTTTTACTATTACTAATACTACTACTGTTGTTGTTGTTGTTATTGTTGTTTTTATTATTGTTGTTGTTGTTGTTATTGTTATTCAGTTAGTGAGAAATCCTGGGAAAGTTTCACCTAAAGCTTTATCTGGTGTCTAGAACAAATTAGAACCAGTCTCTCACCTTTAGTATGTGAGTCCCATCACAAGCATTGAAAACTTGAATACAACCAAACAAGCAAAAACAGAAACATCCAAAACACCCTATTAGTGGTAAACATTAAATTAGTAACTCCTTGTTGCTTTATGCAATGATTAATGACCTACAATGTGCCATATTAGTTGTGGGTTTCTTAAAAGTAGATGTGGTTGATGAGAATGGGTATAAACACAGCACCCTCAGTGCCATGGAATTAGAAGACATTCAACTTCTAGGGTAACAACATAGACCCTTCTCTCAACTTTTTTTTCTTTTTTTTTCATTTTCATTTTTTTCTTTTTTCTTTTATTGGATATTTTCTCTTTGTTTGTTTTTTGTTTTGGGGTTTTTTGTTTGTTTGTTTGTTTGTTTTGAGACAGGGTTTCTCTGAGATATTTTCTTTATTTAGATTTCAAATGCTATCCCCTTTCCTGGACCCCCCTCCCAAAACCCCCTACTCCATCTCCCCTCCCCTGCTTCTATGAGGGTATTCCCCTACCTATCCACCCATCCATGAACCTTCTCTTATTAACTGTCTGGGTGAAATACAATTGGAATGACTGTGGTACATAAATCACTGTAGAAAAAAACAGCATTTCAAATTTTGAATGGAAAAATACAGAAAATAAATGATGCACACTCTAAAATATATGAACTATATGTTTTAATATAGGTAGATAACATAACCATTTTATACCCATGTTTCAACAAAGGATGTCTTACTTCTCACCTGCTCCCTCAAGCCCACTGTGAACACAGTATCCATACAGTGTCCAGAGGCATACTGTTAGGCAAACTTTAGATCATACAAGATACTTTTCATCCCTGTGGGTGGAAAGCACTGTGGAATTCTTCATGCATATGGGGAGAATATGGTAGATCAGTGAACCCAGTGAAAATAATATGTCAGCTGTTTTTGGATTTAGCCTTTTTTTGTTGTTGTTGTTTCAGAATATGTTCAAAGAATTTAAAAAGTCAAAGAGACATTTTATTTCTGAGATTTTTCTCTATGTTGTTTTTTTAAAAATATTAAAATTACTTTTATATGTTATTAAGTAATAGTATGACAATAAGATATATTTATATATTAACATTGAAGTTATAGTAGTCGTGCTGATGTGATGGATGAGACAACTGGCTGTTTGTCTTCAGTTCCATATCAATTTGAGATCAAGATTCCCTCTACTTCCTGTAATTATGTAGTGTGCCTAGATACTTTCTACTCTTATCCAACAATATGTATGGTCCCTGGTATTTTGCAAAATAGCATATGGACTGTAATGTAATAAATAATATAATAAGAGTATTACTTTATCAATAAACTTTTTGGACATTTCACTTTTTAAAACTTGGCTACTATCTTGAGTGACCTAGCTGTAAATTTCATGCATATAAAGGATGGATATTTGTGGGGAAAATTTAAAAAAGGCCGCCACAGCGGCGCAACCTTGCGCCGCCGTTGCGGGTCCCACACCAGGGAAGAAGATCCTACGGTTCCAGCGGCCTGAGGGCCTTGGCAGCGGCAGGCCTCAGTAACACGAGGAAGTCCTTGGTTCCAAAAAGGTTTATTGACATGACGGATAATAGATGGATCTAGGCGTACCCCCCAAAACTCAGGGCCGTCCCGAGTTATATAGGGAGGGAGAAGGGGGAGGATTAGGGGAGGATCTGGGGGAGGAATGTTTAATTTGCTCTGCCCTCTGGCCTTCATTAGTATGTAAATCTCTAGGGCCTGAGGCCTAAAGCCTGGCCTATGTGACTCTATGGAAATGTGGCTGTTTTCAGGATCCTAGATGATGGGAGGTACCGAACTCCTGCCGGTTCTCACGCAGAATTCCACGGAGAATCTCGGGGTTCTAAGTATCTGCTCAACCATGACCCAGGATACCCTTATACAGTCCCACAGATATTCAAGAGTCTTAGTTTGTCAGTCTGATTATAGCTTGTGAATTTTTCACTTGGATCTTTAAACACTGTAATTAAAATTTTATCCTCAAATATTTTTGCAACATGTCCTTGTCCAGCCCTTTGTCTAACCAAAAGAGTATGTATTTGCTTTACTCTCTGACATTTCATTAGAGTGAAACTTCAGAATGAGAGACATTAATTATACAAAATCAATAAACTCCCTAGGAATTTTTTATTGCTTTCTGCTTTGAAAGGTATTTATCAGAAAGTATAAGTGCTGTAATGATCTGGAAAACAGAAACTCTGAATTTTTCTCTAAAAGGAGTACAGGAAAACAGACAATGTAACCTTCTGGAAGTGTCTCATCCCAAGAACAGATGGACGGAAGAATCAGTCAGGCAGTGAGAGCTGGTCCTAGTCCCTCACTGTGCAACAGGACGCCTCCTTCCACTATTGAATTCTCATCTCCAACCTGATACACAGTCCTTAATACACTGAAACACCCTGGGGCTGAGGAATAGCCTATGTTCCAAAACATGAAAAGCAGCCCTGGTGAGTAATAATAGAGAAAATAGAAATGATACAACTAAATTTGTCTTTGAAACATTTTCTATGAGAAGTTGGTGTCTTTGTAAAGTGTGAAGAATATTACAAAGTAAAGGGAGAATGGAAAGTAGGGGTGATGAAAAGATTCACTTTTTGAATATTTCTCTTTAGATTATTAAAATTGTCTGCCTATCATGTTAAGTCAGACCCACTTGCCTGTCTTATAATTTCCATGTATATTAGGTATTTTAAGGAAATCAAATTGTAATGAAAACTACCAGTGCTTATTTATAACATAGGATATAGAATTTGATACTGTATTTATAGCAGGTAGTAATCTAGATACATAAAGAAGGAAGCTTATAGAATTGTAATAAATGAGATCATCAGATGTTTAATTTCTTGAAAACCTAAGCTTCTTGCATTTTGTTAGTCTATACAGTTGTGTTTAAACAACATCCTCATTTCTTAAAATCATCAAAACTTCCAATACTTGACAATAATCCTTGAAACTGAATTTCAAAATGACCTTAATCAAGTCTTCACTCATCCCACAAGATAAGCTGAAAGAGGAGAATAGACAGTGATGCACAATGGTGCACAATAAAAGAGAGACACTTCAGTGTCTTAATACTCAAACCTGAGATGGCAACAGAGAAAGAAAAGCTAAGTGCTTTGGAAAAGATAGCCATATCTCACCTTTGGAGGATTCTGCATTCAAAGGGGAAAAGGGGATCCTGGAAACCTTCATGGTTATTTTAGTACTTTCTCCATACAAAGAACTTTACTTAGTAAAAGGAGTTCACATTTGTCTCTGATACCCCCAGAATCCATGCTATTCCAACTTAAGAGGAAAGTTACTCTCAGATTTCACCCTGTTTGGAGGAACAGACACTCTGATATTTCTACTCTTGGGCTCCATGCATACTTTGCAAGACAAGGCTCTACCTTCAACAGTCAGCTGATGTACAAGCAGCTTGTGGCCCTGTACTCCAAGGAACAGATGCTCTGACTGAAGACATTCATGAGTGTGGATGCACATGCACTTGCACGTGAGAGCATATTCTGTTCTGGAGACCTGGAAGTACAACTCAGCTGTTGTTTAGAACCCTACGTACAGCCAGACAAGTATAGAACAACACTGCTTTTGGCTGAGAATGAGTACAATGGCTACACAGTACTGTTTTCAGCTTTGTAGAGAAGTGGTTTAGGTCCATTTTAGGACCTAGAAACATTCGAGCCTCCATCACCATGGAGACTAAGGATGGAGGCTATGGTTCCTCTTTCTGTATCTCTCTGAATAGTAAGGTGTTTGTGGATCCATACTAATAACCAGAGGCTTATGTATCTAAACCACTACTGGCACTAAAAGCAGTTCTTTGGTTTCTAACCAACTATACTCATGATAACAAGTGTATCAGGTTAATACCATTATTTGAATTGAGGGCAGAGGTCACAAGTAATAGTACCAATAAGGCCACTTGTTCAGGCAAAGCCATAGACCACAATCATCAAGAATTAGACAAAAATCCAAAATTTGGAAAGCAATCCTTGTATGACTATATAATCCAGTAAAATAAGTAAATAGATTGGAATAAAATAAAGCATAGACTTAGAAATGAACTCAATGAATTAAATAAAAGTAGACATAAAGTTATAAATTTTTATATATTATATAAATTTCAGGAAATAGTATCCTAATTTAACGACAGTTATGATAAAATATTTTGGTTTAAAATTTTGAGAGACTGAGACATAGACAAAGAAAAGGAAGAAGAAAGAATTGAAACATAGAGAGAAAAAGAGATAGAGACAGCAGGACAGAATGTGATAAAGGACGAAAGAGGTTGAGGGAATGAGGGAACAAGAAAGAGAGAGATAACCTTCAATACATTTGGAATACTGTAGAATGAGAAACTTTTTCATTCAAAGTATCCAAGGAGATTAACAGGGGAAAGGCATAGAAAATCTGTTTGATAAAACAATTACAGAAAATTATTCCAACCTAGGTAAAGATGAGCATCCAAAATGAGTAGGTTCAATTAGAAAAGATTTTCATCCAAACATGTGTAATTAAGTTTGAATAGAAAAGACAAATTTCTCATAAGTGTGACTATGCTCGTGCTTCTTTCAACTTCCTTTACATTGAGTGAACTTAAAGGAAGATGACAGTTTTTAAAATAAAATATTTCCCATGAATTAATATGAGACCAGTTGTCACTTCAACCATATGTACGATGGTTTATTACATTTTGAATTGAGTTGGGTTATGTTGTAATGGATGTTGCAGACTGGAATGCAACTGCTATCACCATATCTTAAGTTGGCTAATACTCAACAGGTTGTTCTTTGTTGCTTAGTCTCTACTGTTTTTTTAAGATGCTTCTTAATTTCATGGTTTCAATTACATGAGATACACCAAACATAGCCATTGCCAGTATAGTAAACCCAAATATTTCTACAAGACAATGTTGACTTCTCAGATTTAAACTATTCAAAATGATAGGATGTGTAGTGGGTGAATGAGTTGTAGTTGAAGAAGAGGTGATACGAAAGAAAGCATCCACTCATGGATTCTGTTTTGAGCAGACTGTCCTAAGTATATTCCTGAGTAGACGCTTCTTCCATGCAGTCATATTAGACTACTGAGAACAAAGGAAAGTGAGGTGAGATCCGAAGGGTAAAATAGACAGATACACATGAAATTTCCTTTAAATTATTAGAAAGAAAAGAAGAGGGGCATAGACCATGAGGAAGAGTAAAAGAACTCCCCCTAACCTCCCTTTCTTTTATAATCCCCTTCTGTCTCTGTCTCCACCTTATTCCATCTCTATCTTTCATTCCTTCTTTCCTTCTTTTTTGTTTTGTCTCTATGTATAGCAGTTATTCAGCTACACAGTATATTAAGTTTTCTCTTGGATATGTATAAACAGATTTACCAAATATGGTAGTTGTCTTTTTTTCACTTATATCTAAGCTCAGATCATGTTATTCTGTCAATGTACTCTTTCTTAATTTTAGATTAGAACTTGACTTATACAACTGCAACTGCTTGCATACATATGCTAAAATATTTAAATTTTTTAAGCCTGCACTCTTCTATTTTTCTGGTTGTTTTTGCTCGAACTGCATTTCCTTTGAAAAAATTTCATTGTCAAATTTTAATGGACATCATACACTTCAGAAACAAGGTCTAGAGACTCTTGAGCTGGAACTGGACTGAATGTCTCTTCCCTGAGGACTAGCTTTCATGGTCCAAGAAACTTCCAAAGAGGGTGGCAGCCAACAATCCTACCCAATTATATAATGTGAATGAACTACTACATCAATGAGTAGTGTGGCATGATAATCCTAAAGGTGCACCAGAAGCACTCATATCTTGGTGGTTATATCAGCAGTTTAAATAGCTTGGTAGTTGAACTGCTGAGACCCACACAACAGGAGGGCAACCACACATGGGTCTGGAAACCTTATTAACTACATGGTGTTAGTGAAGTCATGGGTATTGAAGGAGAACATTCAACTATTTATTAAACCTAGCCTTCAGGACAGTTCCAGCTCAAGGCTCTCTGGACTTTGTTTCTGAAGTACATGGTGTCTAGCAAAAGTAGATAATGAACATTTTTCAAAAGTAATCCTTAATAGTAATATAAATATTTTAGTATTCATCCCTCATCTGGGAAACTTTTCACAGAGATGACTACAGAAAACCTTAATCAAAATGCAGTGTTCTGGATCCGTAGTCTAAAGAATATATCTGCTAAACAATACAACACCTATAGCTTAGAGGTCATTATGGGAAAAGGTGAAGAAAGAATATAAAGGTAAGATCTAAGAATTTGCTGTGAGATTGTGTCTTCTAGTAATGTCAGAAGCTACAATCATAAATTCTCACCAAAATGACAGGTCAAACAGGAACAAATGCAATGCTATTGGATAAGCTAATGTTTGAGGGAAAGAAGACTAGGTTTCAACTCTATACAAAGAGGTACAGGCAACTAAGAAAAGCGAAAAGTGGGAGAAACAGTCTTACTGAGGAAAAAGCATAGCAATGAATTATTCAATATCAAATAGTCAGTCCTGCAAATATATATACAAATAGCATTATGTATACTGACCATGTCATATTCATATTCAGGAATATACATATATATAGCATGACATAAAAATTAATTTTAAAATTGGAATTTGAAAGAGAATAAGGAAGATTGTGTGAGAGGGTTTGGAAGAAGTAAAGGGAAGGAAGAAATATTATAATTTCAAAAAATCTTGAACATAGAAAACATAAAAAAAATTAATGGAACAATTTCATGTGAGTATAAACTAGGAGATGTTGTTTCTAGAAGGAAATGGTGACTGAAACTAAATCAATTGAACACTAACAAAAGCATTCAGTCCAACAGGTGACAATGATGTCAAGGTCAGTTTTCCTGTGGATGGAAGGGTGACATTTATGAAAAAGGAAAGCATAGATATCAGATCATGTCTGTATGTGAAAAGACTTTGTCGCACACAACCATGATCTTTCAAACTTAAAAAATATAAATGACACAAAGAAGGAATTCTAGACTCACGTCTTCAGCTGCCCAACTGCATCACCTGGGAGCCAGGCACCTGTCATCTCTATTTCCGCCTTACATACCAATTAATGGGCTTCATTCCCATTAATGAGCTTTTATTTCATAGTGTTCTTTATTTGCTTATTAGGATGGGCTTCAAAATCCCAAGTGGGCAAGTGGGGAAGAGATAAAGGACTGATAAAAGAAAACGGAAGGCTTAAATCTGTGAATACTGTCTGCGAGTACAAGAAACTAATTTTACTACTAACAAATGGAAAGGTATATATATATCATTGTGATACTTTTTACACACAAAAAAGATGTTTTCAATTTCCTTATAAAATTTACAAACTAAGAAAGATTGCATGCCACCAACACATTTGCTCTGTCTGAGCAATGAAGGAAGGAAACAAAGGTGCTTTGGGTGCTGATATATTTGTGTTTTGAGAAGGAAACAAATTTTAAAACAATGACTGATATGTGAAGTTTGACTCTATGAGCATGATAATGACTTTTTGATAAAGTATGACTGATAGATGATATATTAGCTGCAAAGGATGATTTGTAAATGTTCCTAGTTATTTAAGAATCCCCAAATGGTAGATATTCTATAGGTAAATATCTACCAACGTGGACTTTAATCAATGGATTTTGAACTTTAGAATGTCCAGAAACAAGACTCCTATTAAAATACACTCACTTTGATTCTCATTGTTGAAACAGTCAGATAAAGTTTTTTTGTTCTAATTATTTTCTCTGAATTTTGTTTCCGCTCAGTGGTACTTCTTTTGGAAGTACAAAGGAATCCACTGGTATCATGAGACAGGAGGGGCAGCCCCATGTAAGCAGGGCAAGGATGAGTTTCTGAGTTAGTCATGAGTGTGTTTCCTCTCAAGAAACTGTCAGTTGTGAGGGAAATAAATTTCTAAAATCTTTCCAGTGCTTTGAGGCCATTCTTCACCTTATTAAAATGTGCATATGATTATTTAGGAGGTGATTAGATGTCAGTCATGCCAGCTCCATTGATAATGTCTTGTACGCTTGCCTTGGCATAATTTGTCAGGGGCAGACACTCAGGGTTAAGGATAGAAGCAATGAGCTGATGCTGTCAGGCTCCTGAAGATGAAGCTGCTTTCTTACTTTTTACACATGTTCCTGCCCCTTGTATTTGCTGAACTGTTTCCTCCCTTAGCAATTCCAAGAACTTTCATTACAGCTCTAAATGACAAGGCCAAGAAAAATCACTTTTGTACTATCATGTAATAACAACTAAGCTATATGCTAGCCTCTTTTATTTGTGTTAATCTGAGTCAAGCTGGCCATTAAAAAATATATAGATCCATCTTTAATACTTGCAGCTGACACCACAAGACTCATAACCTTTTCTTTAGAATGACTATTTATGAACAGAAAATTGGGTAGAAAATCAAAATGAGGCAGACTACAAGGCCCAATACTGTAAAAATAATAAAGACCAGAATACCATTGCAGCTTATTCTATTCAGCACAGAAAAAGTAAAATAAAATAAAATAAAAATGTGGCTTTTCTGATGACTGTTTTGGGAGAGGGGGATGTTTTGTTTCCTAATCCCTTGGCAGGGTCAAAGCAGACGGATTTTGCCATGAGCAGTAGCTATTTTAAAACACTGAATCAGTAATCTTAGGAATCTCCTAGTCTTGTGCTTCAGAAACAGTGCTGGCTAAAAGGGAAACTCTCTAATGGGGGTTGAGGTCCTTAGCCTCTAAGCTTGAAAGCAGGGCCAGTGAAACTTTGACTTGAAAGACGCTTAAAAGAGATCATCAAGGTGCCTTCAAACATAACTACTGATCCCAATTAAATCTGCAGGGTACCAAGTAAGCGTTGTGTCCAGCTCTGAATAAGCACTGGTGTTCAAAAGCATTAACTGTTGAGAGCTGGGAGGACCAAGAGGTCATGCCCTGGTCCTTGTGAGGGGATCTAAGCAGATACACTTGGATGCGTTTTTTAACAACTGTAGTTGGAAACTCATATCACAAATGGGAAGGGTAAAACAGGGCAGGTTGAATTTAGGAATATACATCTATATGCATATATTTGTGTACAAACAACTGATTGGAATAAAAGGTCTTGAATTTAAAGAGAGAGCGAAAAGGGAGTATATGGGAGGATTTGGAAGGAGTAAAAGGAAGGAAAAGTGATGCAATTATATTTACACTGTAATCTCAAAGAAAAATAAGGATGAAATAAAAACAATCCAGAATTTTTAGTCATAAATCAAATTTTGACAATGAGTCTTCTTCATTCTTTAATCTACTTTAATACTATAGTGATTTTTATTTTTGTAAATAGCCTGATAAATGTAACTAGATAAAATTGTAAGTACAGTTTCTTTACACTAGCATTATTATTTTCTTAGGAAAAATACCTGAACACAAAATTGTTGAGAAATATATTAATTCATTTTAAGGCTTTTGAAATAGCCTAATGAATCTCCAGAGACATATCTCCTTTCTCATCAGATTTACTTTTAAGGTAAAATTGTTTCTTATTTAAATATACTCTTTTTTTTCAATTTCTGTTCCTCTAAGCCTCATAATCTAGAACCTGTTCATTTTGTTATACAAATGTTCCCTTCATTGTCCCACCACTCCCTGATCTCATTTTGTGTATCACAGCTCACAGGAACATGGATAAAAATAGGATAAAGAAGTTAGGCTGGGCAGTGGTGGCACACGTCTTTAATCCTAGCACTTGGGAGGCAGAGGCGGTGGCAGGTGGATTTCTGAGTTCGAGGCCAGCCTGATATACAGAGTGAGTTACAGGACAGCCAGGACTACACAGAGAAACTCTGTCTCAAAAAAAAAAAAAAAAAGAGAAAAAGGGAGGGAGGAGGAGGAGGAGAAGTTAGGCTGCTTGTATTTAAAGAAACAAGTATTCTGACGTCAGCATGGTTTAGCTACTTAGAAAACCCATTGTTTAACTTCTGCACTACGTGTGTGCCACTGGGCCCTTTATGTATTCTTATCAACTGTCTTAAACACTGAAAATATAGTTACTACTTAAGAAGAAAATTACAGATACAAGAACTTTTGTGAAAACACTATTTAGAAACCATGGTTACATTCAGCTTGACAAATGCAACTGAATTCTATCAACTGTCCAGCATCTGTATGCTCCTCTTCTGAACTAATACTTCAGAAGACAGTCTGAAGTGAATTGTCGACATTTTCACCTAATTTACGAATGAGATTATGATGGATTGTCCTGTTCCTCCTTCCTTCTGGTTCTCATCCATTCCTTTTTTTTATTTTTATTCTTTCATAATTTGAATTTTAATCACATAATAGCAGATAAATTTCTTACTTTAGAAAGCTCAGTATAAATGTGAACATATTCTCTAAAAACTGTGTCTCCCCTCAGTTCTCATCACTTTGTCTTTTTACAGAAGGCTTCCAGTCTCCTTGTGTGTCATGTACAGATAATTTACTATGTATTTTCTTTCTCCATCTATACATATATAAGGAAATGTATCCTACTTTTTAAAATGATCACGATTACATGCTTTTGCTTTTATTTAAAATTAATTTTAAGTACATTTTGACAACAGAGGCATGTGAGTGTGTACATTTGCTTCCACAGGTGGGCAAAAGTCTTTTCTACAAGCAGCATAAATTATTCAACAACTTGGCACTGATGAACATTTCAATGGTTGCCATGTTTTTTTTCTTTTGAGAGCAATGTTACACATCAGTTCACATATTTGGTCCCTGAAGGAAACATTTCTACAACTGGAATTGGTAATTCAAAGGATGAATACGTCTGTAATTTATCAGTCTTGTCAAAGTCATCATTACAAGTGTTGGGGAACTGGTTTTCTGACTGAGAATCACCCAATAGTACCTATTTTTTCACACTATCACCTATCAATTTTTTTATGAGTTTTTGATAATTATTTAACATGTTTTTTAAAAAATATAAGCACCTTAGTTTGTACTCATTTTCAAATGTAACTAAACACTTTTATAATTCTTAAAGAAACATTTATACTTCCTGTTTTATATTATTATGTTTCTGTATTTTGCCTCATTGTGATTGAGTTATTTCAATTTTATAATGCTTCTTTGATTATATTCTTATTTATGATTGTACATATATGCATCTTCAGATAACAAATTAGACATATGTCATATTGTTTCTGCTTTAATTTTTTAGGTTTTATATCTTTTGTTTGAGATGAGAACTTGTTGTACAGACTAGGCTGCCCTGAAACTTGAAGTCTTCCTGTCTCAGCTTCACAGTGATGTATGTACAGGTGTTCGTGTCTTCAAAAATGGTTTAAGTTGTTTTTTTTATTTTATGTTGTAACCTACAAGCTTTATAATAAAACATATTGCTTGAGATCATATTAGAGATCTCAGAATGACACATTTATCCCATTCTATAGCAAGATTATTACAGATTCTATACTGTTTTGGCATGTGTTTCAACATAAATTATTTATTGATTTCAATTACTCTTTCAATGTTATTGTTTATACATCTTTCAGATCATGAAACACTTATCAAATAAAAAATATTTCTTACTAAATTGTATGATATTCTAATTCTATAACAATTTAACTTTATGGTGTACTTGTTCTTTCTCTGGAAAATCCTTTAGCCATGTACCATGTCACCATTTTAACTAAGAATAGTCATAATGATATTTAAATATTTATGATAGAGTGCAACCCCATCTGTTATCTTATGTTTTAGGTATTAATAGTGTCTAATGAGTGTCAGGTGCAGCTAACTAAACTGATATATTGGTGTTTGAAGCTGTATTCATAAAGAAGGCCTATAAATTAGATTCAATGGAATGTCTATTAGATTATTTAATTTGACTGTTTGTGGTATGTATTATGTACACTGTTACAAATTACTAGTTTCCCTAAAAGTCTTAAGGTATATCATATGAAGATATGCAAAATATTTTAAAAATTGAAATCAAATATTTAAAAAACAATAAGTCAGCCAATGACAATATTTACAACACTACTATCATTTAATGTCTTATTTCAGGAAGGGCTTAAGTGTTTTCTGGAAATTATAATGCTGTGCCAAACATTCAGGTATAATGACGTATGTCTGTCATTTAAGCACTTGGAAAGTTGAAGCAGGAAAATTGCTAAAGTTTCAGGGTTAACCTGGACAACAGGGTAAGACTGTCTCACAGACAATTGTGAATATCTTCACAGTTAGTAGATTTTCAAACTGTATATGAAAGGACATAAAGACTCACTTTCTAACAAGAACATATGAGGCTCTGCCTCATCTGATGCCCTCAACTTACTGTGGAGTAATGAATGACTAGACAGTCTCTCCCAGGTGGAAAGTCTCATCAATCAAAGGCAACACAACTTTGATCTGGAAATATCTTCTTGTGGACTAATCTTCGTCTTTTGAAACCTTATAATTTTCTACTGTTTACAAAATCCTCTTTCTTGTCTCTATTCCTGGTAGATACTAAGAAGTTGAGATGGCATGTATGTGATAGCACTAAGTAGGTCAGGTAGAAGTTCGCTGCCGTGTCAATATTGTCTGTGTCATTCAGTAGAGGAGAGAAGAGCATGAATAATGAAGACTAAGTCCTGGGCTGACTTGTACATTGAGAATATTGGAGACTCACTGACAAGGAGATTACAGTAGAATATCAGTCTTGTTGGAAAATGACATGATACTGATCAAAATATAGGCAAATATTCAGTTAGAACCCAAGCAATAAAAAAACACATTATATTAATTTAAGAATATATACAGACACCTCAGAGATCTGCCACGAATTTCACAAGGTGACAATACTACAAGAATTCAGCATTAAATTTTAGTTAATATCCTGCAACACTGGCAGAGTTTTCCCTGAAATCCACAAAGGTGACCAACTTTGGTATCTGTATGTAATAAAATTAAACAAAAAGATGCCATAAACTTGAGATAGAATAAGGGGCTATTCATGAGAGAGGTTGGGAGGAAAAACAGAGGTCAAAATTATGTAATTATAATTTTTTTTAAATCTTTAAAAAGTTTGTAGAGGACAGTGAAAATTTGAACTGCAGAATCTTCCTAAAGTTTAAAATTAAATACAAAGTAGAAGCATGAAGCATGAGTAGGTAAGAAAATATATTAGATTCCTAAATACATGTTTAGCCTCACACGTGAATTTGGACTAAGCTTGTAGTAATGTTCTAATTGATTTAAGCACTAACAATCAGCATGAGAATAAGTTTATCTGTGGTTGATATAAGCAGCCATCTTCCTGGCTATATAAATGGGCTTTGAAGTCCCCATACAATATAATCTGATCATGGTTTCCCTTCCTTCCTGTGTCTAGATTCTTCTTACTTCCCCATCTGCCCAACTCTAAGCCCTTTCTTTTTAGAGAGCAAACAAATAAACAAACAACAACAACAAAAACCAAACCAGAATAAAACAAACAATCACACACACACACACACACACACACACCATAAAAATAAAATCAGAAACCGTTATTACGGTATCTATTTACAAACAAAGGATCAATCACTTCATGAGGTAGCTGGAAGGCTTCAAAGTGGCCTTCCCATTTTGCATTATTAGTCAACAAATCAACAACAATCTGTCACTCGGTCATTTCCTGAAAATTTCTTGTGTGTGCTGAGTTGGCTACATAAGGAAAAAGGTAGCTTGAAATAAGAACACATGATCTAAAAGCCTGGGACATGTACCATATGCCACTTCCAAGAGCTGAGGAAGTGAAACATCTTAGGCTACAGAAGAGCTGTGATCCTTAGGACTAAAGATTCTGACACCTGAGGCCTTCTGGGAACTCCAGAGCAAGTGTCAGCTTCTTTTGCTGGCCACCACTTGCTGCTGAAGATAGCTTATGATATTCATTCCTGTGCTGGTAGAAAGAAAAGACCACAGTGAGTATAACAGAGACTGAAGGACACTGATTCTCAAAGCATTTATTGGAAGATTCCTGGGGTCCTGAAGTAGTCACCAAAAATATAATATAATCTATATATCATCTAACATCAGTATTAATCAATACGAAAAATAAGAACTCAAAAATAATCCCATCTTTTTCAAGAAAAAAATATTATTAAGGCATGAGTAATGAGTAAGAGCAAGCTGTCTGAATGGGAAGTAGATTTAGAAAAGGAATATGTTCCCATTTTTGCTTGTTAGTTTATTTTCCCAAGTGTGGGGATGGGATGAAAACAGGCTTCTAAATTTCCATGAAAAAGCATGCCCTTCAGTACAGAAAACAGCAGAAGTAGGAAACTCTACATAGGCTAAGGAGTGAGGAGGGATCCTTCTGACTGATAGTCAGTGACTCCTGGACTAAAGTTATATCATACTTTTAGACATTTCAAAATTATAACACATCATATATGGGTAGTACACACTGAGAACACAGGGTAAAAATTAAAGAAATAAACAGGGAATTGGGGAAATGTTTGAATGATAGTTTTAAATTCATATTTAAACTAGTAATTTGCCTTCTTAAACAAAACTGGATATGTTTAAAATTTCCACACTGTATATTACAATGATTGACATAGAATACAAATACTAATTCATGAACAACAGGTAGGTGTTCCCAAAGAGACTCGAGAGCTAAATAATATGCCATCATGTATGATAGATAACACTTTCAAGATTAAAAGCCAAATAAGCCACTCAGAAAGGCCTGGTGGACATGCTTCCTCTCATTTAGAAAATCTATGAAAGTATTACTAGTAGTCATACGGGAGTAAAGAGGCTTGGACAGAGTGGAAGCAAGAGAAAGAACTAGAAATTCACTGAATTATATCTTTGATGTATACATGGTTTTCTGTATATATTTTATGCAATAATTGTTAGAATGCCAGTTGTCCCAGGTGTGGCTCACACCTGTAATTCCAACACATGGAAAGCTGAGGCCGAAGATCCATGCATGTTGCATGTCAATCATGGTTTACTGAAAGACTCTGACTCACAAAATAAAATAAAATGTATCTGTTTAGATAGATTTATTTTTATTTATTTTTCAAACTTGCATTCAGATTTACATGCTTTGTTTTTAGCTAGGAGGGATAAATAAATAAGCAAATAAAAAGACTTGATCAACTTGTCCATTGTTCTTTTGACTAAACCAGAAAATGGCCATAATATGAAATAAATAAAAACTATCAGTTTATGTGTTTTAACTCTTGTCACCTGAGTCCCACCTGAATTCCCTTCCCCAGATTTCTTTCCCTGGTTTCATCTTGAATTACAAGTACTTCACATATATTTCTAAATAATACACTGCACAGCCCAATTCTGTCCCTGGACAAACTCTATGGATCTGCATTGCCTATATAATAAAATACCTAACAACAAGCCATTCTTTTTCTATCAACTCGCATGGCTCTATCTGTGTCATGCTTCATAGTTTTTCCTTTGTCTCGTGGTGCACTTTATTGATGTAAGTTATGAGCATGCCTTTTGCAGAATCATTGTTCTCTTGCTATTGTCAGAGATTATTAATTAAAGTTCAGAAGCCTCAAATTATTCACACAACTCAGCACTTATAAAAAATAATATATATATTACTTATGACTCATGAGTTCAGGGCAGACGTACCATAAAAGTGCCAGTATTCAGTGTAGTACAGTAGCAAACATCAACAGCAAATATAGGATTAATCCAAACACGAAAATAGGCAAGCAAAGAAAATGGAAAATAGAAAATATTTTGAAAGGGTGAACACAAATTTACTTTTTGTCACAAATCATGAAAATGTGTGAAAAACTGCAAGTATAAAACAATGAAAATTTCTTGTTCATTATTATTAGATGAAATATTCCTCCACAATGTGCAAAAACACTTTTAGAAGTTCACTTTTGAATTTCATCTCTCTCCCCTGTGGATTCTTTAGGCTTCTTAGTTATGTACATAGAGATGTTAAGCTATTGAGTGGAAGTAGATTTTTCCTTTCTAATGTTTAAGATATGTGATTGCTTAGCACAACCCTGGCTGTAGCCAATTAGTAAACATAAAAGAAATATTTAAAACAGCTACATTTCCATCAAATATATCCTACTGGGGGATTTCAGATGCTCTAGGAAGGTGAATCTGGGTCATTCAGGAGCTCAGAGATTGTCTCTGCTCTTGCTATTAAAAAGAAAATGTCACTGCAGGAAAAATTAAAAACATGCAATATAAGAGAATGACTAGTTCTAGTCAGCAAATCATAGCTGAAGAAGGCAAGCCTGGCACAGAAGAGTTACCAAGAAAAAAGAAAGGCTCTGTAGAAAGGCATAGGTCTATAAAAGGCTTGCATGGGGAATACTGATTACTCCCTTCCCTGTAATGCCCATCCCCCTTCCTTCTAATTATCTTACATTAGGATCTGCAGAATGGCCCCGCAGAAAAGATGTGCAAACAATGACTTGACACATGGTAATTTGTGCATTTTCTTAAATTATTTGTTGTTTAAGCCTGGGTTTACTGTTCTTTTGAGTGGGAAATTATCTCCAGCTCATAAGCCTGTTGTAATATACGTAACTTCACAGTATGGATGTCTAATTAAAATAATGTCCCATACCTATTATTGTGTCTATGACTAACCAAGAAAGCCCACTTCTAAGATTGTGATACTGTATTCAGATTGTGTCTTTAATTTCCTGGGATATGAATATATAAATATCAAAAAAAATGAAAATCAGTCTTTGTTCAAACAAACTACAGGAAAGAATGTATCAACATTCACATTACCGTATAATATTAAAATTACTGTACGATCCAGTAAAAGAGAGGACCTGACCTACTCCATTTTAGTACATTTTAGTACAAGCAGCCATGTTAAGTCTTGAGTTTCGGTTTCCCAAAGAAACAGGTAGAGCTTCTCAGGAGAGCCACAGACAATGGGTTCTTAGTCAATAGCAGCCTGACATTTGGTCAAGAGAGAGGGCTAGCCTGGAGCTGAGTCAGTTCCTGAGACATCCAGACAGATAATGAGACCTGAATTAGGACAATTCCTTCTCTAAGGCCTGACCAAAATTGGTGAAATTAATATAACAACCAATCAGAAATTGTACTGATGTAACTGCCTCATGCCTAGCCAATTATATTAGAGATTACCTAATCCTTCCAGAAAATCCCCCTAGCCCTGCATAATAGGGGCATACAAGCAGGTCTCCTCATCACCTTTTTGATGAATTGTTGACCCATGCATGCTGGTTCTTTCTAGAGAATGAACATTCTTTGTCTTTGTATACCATTTGAGTCTGAAGGCTTCCTTCAGTGATTCTTAGATCCTAACATAATGAAGTAATAAGCAACATATAAAAAATGAGTTTTAAAGAGGGGACCCAGAAAGTAATTGCTGAATGCAGGTTGGTATATAGAACATGATGACTGGTGTCATACTTTTCATCATTTTCCTTTAAAATTTCTCTTCATCTATTTTTTCACTGATATTTATATTCATACCCAGATTATACTGATAATTTGTATCATTTCTTTGTAGGACATTATACCACTTTGCCCCATGCATCCAAAATAAGAGATTCCGAATGAAGCAGTCTTGATGTGGAGACATAAATGTGTTACTCTTATGGAGTTACTCTTAGGCCTTGGGGATGTTCACTACCTTCACAGTCATCTCATCTCTGAAACTGTATAAAAGTCTCATGACTTCCTGAAGATGAAATCTGAACACTAGACAATATGCTCTAAATTATAGACTATGCAGCAGACATTAGTTACTATTTTTAACTAATTTTTTGGTAATTTCATATATGTACAAAGAATATTTATATCATATGTACCTTCTACCTTACTTCAACTCCTCCTGGATGACCCCTCAAATATTACTCCTAACTTTATGTTCATATACAAGTATATACTGATTCTAATTATGATTTTTTGTCTGTTCAAGAATATAGGGCCACCCACTGGAGCACTGGTAACACACTGTGGCCACACCCCTGAAGAAAACTGACACTCTCTCCTGATAAACCATCAATTACCAATAGCTCCAGAGCTAACAGGAGCCTCAGAAGCTGACAAGATCCAGCTTCAGTGTAAAGAAGGTCCTGAGAAATTCAGGAATGGGAGCACCGTTAATCTAATAGTGACTTGGAGTCAGTAGTGGATGCAAGCTGCCAATTCTGTTCCCGAGGATTCTCATCATTCTTCCTTCTTCTCCTTTCTTCCTTCTCATTCTTTCACTTTGTCCCATCTCATTCTTTAGCTTTCTCTCCTTTCATTCTTTTGTCTTTCCCTTCTCATTCTTGTACTTTCTCCCTTCGCCTCATTTTTCAACATTGTTGCTTTTCATGCCTTTGTCTTCTCTCTTTTCATTTTTTAACCTTCTCACTTCTTATTCGTTAGCTTTATCCCCTTTCATTCTTTTACCTTCTTTCCACTCTTGCTTTCTGTCTTCCCATTCTTTTTCCTTCACCCTTCTCACACTGTTGCCTTCTTGTCTTTCATTTTTTAGCCTTTTCCTTCTTCTCATTTTTTCCTTCTCACTTATCATCTTTTTTCTTTCTTTTCCTAGTCATGCCTTTTCTTCTTGATATCACTTTGACTCTATCCTTGATGTCCTCAAGTTTAAGCTGGCTAACTAATGCAGCAGGAATTGGATGGGAAGGTTCGTGTATCTCCTCATAATACTAAATTCAAGGCCAACTATGGCTATGAACTACTTCTAAAAAGGACCATGTAAGCTTTTATGGCCTCTGTGGTTCTGTTGTATAAATCTTTTTAAATGGCCATAAAGATGAAATGGAAGGCCTGCCCCTTTTTCTCCACAGCCTCATGACCATCTCCATTCCTCATTTTTAAGAACCACACCTGTGTAGCAGCATAATTCCCCCACAAGTTGGAAGGAGCTAAGGTGGGAGGAGTAATGAGAGGAAGAGGAGAAGGAAGGGGGGAGCTAGAGGCAGAGACGTAGGAGGATGGAGAGCCACGCATGTATGGAGAGCAGTCCTAGGTAACAACTTTATCTAGGTTAGATAATTGAGAAACACCTCCAATTGTGTGGGCATCTTGCTATTTGAGCATTACCAAATATATAAAGCTATTGGTTAATCTTTAATCATTAGAGTCTCATTTTTACCGGGTACCGCATGGATGGCAGGTTGGTCTAGGCCCAGCCCAGCCATGTGGAGACAGCATGGAAGATTGGTAGAGTCATCTCCCACGCTGGCATCTCGTGGGTGGTTTCTGGCTGGCTGCTTCTATCTCTGGCCGCTTCCAGTTGTGGAGCACTTAGCTTCAGGCCACAGAGCATGGCGGCTTGAAACATGCAGAGCCACCAAAGCTTAAATGATCGGTCTGTGCAACCCCATTTTTGAATAATTACTGCAACACATCTGTTTCTTTTATTATGACATGATTAGCTCTGACTAATGGGGAAAGTGTTTTTCACAGAAAAAGAGATTGAACGTAAAACAGAAGAGACAGTAGATAAATTTCAGGCCAACAGCGTGCATCAGCACACATGGGGATCATGGGGATCAACAGCCTGGCAATACTCCAGGAGCAGAAACTATGGTACACCTACCCATGTGCTACCAAGCCAGGCTCAGAGAGAGGCCCCTTTCTTATAGGCTTCTCCTTACAGGAATTAGTGTTGAGTGGCTTGATCTGGTGAAAGTCTTATACAGGCAACCATAGCTACTGAAAGCTATGCCTCGAAATTCTAGCCCAATTCTACCAGGATATTATTTTAATGTCTTACAAATAGAGAAATCAGTTTCTTTCTAAAATAAATGTTCCTTGATTTTGACATTCCTTTAATGGTTAACTCCTCAAAAGATAATACTAGGAAATTCTTTTATAGTCCTTTATGGTTTGTGACATGAATAAGAAGCAGAGTAGAAGAAATAGATACTCTAAAGTGAATGGAGAGAGTAAATGTGAAACACCGTGTGAATTTTATATCTTATAATCCAGGTATCTATGCCTGATGACTGCAAAGAGATTTTATGGATTCAGACAATTCATGTTGGGGAGTCTCTGAAAAACAACAGGGTCAGCAGAATAGTGATCCATGTGAAGCAAGAAAGAAGTCTAGTTCAACTTGATTAAGTACCTTGTTGGTTAAAACATCTAGAGTCTGACCCTCCACAGTTAATCTTAGGCATATTTAAGAACAGATAATGTTTTGGAAAAATCACTTTTCCTTATTATAATTTATTCAATCTTATGTGTGCAACAAAGTTTAAGCCATGATTATATTAAAACTGTTTGTCAAGTTTATATGACCTCTTCCATAAAGATGGATTCTATTGACTGAAAAACAATGTTCAAGATAAAGGTCTAGGAGGAAAAATCTCTGGGATAAACATTAAAGTCTGGGGCAGTCAGTAGTGTCCTGGTCCTGCAAATAGTACAGTTCCAATCGATTAAATACGTCCATTTCCATTCTTCTGAGAGGAAGAAGACAGGTTCTAGATCTCTTCTGTTTTAAGGACAGCTGTGCTTCTTAACATTCCTAGTTTTCCTAGTGGTTATCTGTGGGTACAAGGCCCTCATGTCCTGTACAAATTCATGTTGCCAGAGTGTGGATCATTAATGTATTCGATGTCTAGATTCATGGCAGGTTGTCTTTTAGACTCAAGAGTAGAGATTTTGGCTGCATTCTCTGCCCGTCGCCATGGCTGCCTACAAGCTGGTGCTGATCTGGCATGGCGAGAGTGCCTGGAACATGGAGAACCGCTTCAGTGGCTTCTAAGACTCTGATCTGAGCCCAGAGGGCCACGAGGAAGCAAAGCACAGTGGGCAGTCTTTGTGAAATGCTGGCTATGAATTTGACATCTGCTTCACCTCTGTGCAGAAGACAGCAATCTGGACCCTCTGGACAGTCCTGAATGCCATTGACAAGATGTGGTTGCCAGTGGTCAGGACTTGGCACCTCAATGAGAGACACTATGGGGGGTCTAACAGGTCTCAATAAAGCAGAATCTGCTGATAAATATGGTGAGGCACAGGTAAAGATCTGAAGACTATCTTACAATGTCCCACTGATTCCCGTGGAGCCTGATTATCCATTCTACAGCAACATCCGCAAAGATCGCAGATATGCAGACCTTACTGAGGACCAGCTACCTCCTGTGAGAGCCCGAATGATACTATTGCCAGAGTAATGTCCTTCTGGAATAAAGAAATTGTCCCCCAGATCTAGGATGGGAAAGGGTCTTGATTGCCGCCCATGGCAACAGCATTAGGGGCATTGTCAAGCATCTGGAAGGTCTCTCAGAAGAGGCCATCCTGGAGCTGAACCTGCCCACAGATATTCCCATCGTCTATGAATTGAACAAGAAGTTAAAGCCCATCAAGCCCATGCAGTTCCTGGGGAATGATAAGACCATACATAAAGCCGTGGAAGCTGTGGCTGCTCAGGGCAAGGTGAAGAAATGAAGACGAGGAGGCAGACTCCTATCCCGACATCCTACCTGTTCTGCCTCCTGCACCCTCCCCAGTGCCTGCCACACTGACTATGTCTTCAGGATCTTAGGTTTAAGTTGTAGCTGGAGATGGGGACCTGTGGCTCCCATTTTCATTTTAGTATTTTATGCCCTGCAGCCACTCCCTTCATAGCATCTAGCCAGGATAACACCTCTGGGGGGCAGGTCCTTGGTCCACATCCATCCCTGTACAAAGAGATTTGAGAGATAGTAATTATAGTTTTTCTTAGTTCTTTGTTTACTAAGGGACTGCTTAGGAAGAAGTAAGGGAGGAACTGTACTGTGGTATGACCAATGAGGAGAAGCTGAGGTCCAGTTTTGTCCCTGTCACCTGTTCTGCACTTTTCCTGAAATTAGGTAACTGGGCGCCCAGTCATTCCAGTGGAGAGTGAAAGTAACCTCATGGTGACTTAAAAGATCCTACTTTCTCTCTGACCCTAAAAGCTGGCCCTAGAGGGTTGGGATCAATCTTGTCAAGTCTACGTGTTACATTGACTTTAAAAAAAAAAAAAAAAGAATATATACACATATCAGCACACAAAAGAAAATCTGAGGTTGCTAGTGGCAGTTGAAACAGTCCTACGTGGTCACTAGAAAATAAGCCATTTCTTATATCAGATGGGATAAACACCTCGTACTTCCTGCTGTGTTTGGATCCCTTTGCATTGTTTTGTATAGGTGAAGAACCCCTTAATTGTGTCCAAGTTTTTGTCTTTCACTGTCTGAATCATGTTCCAGTTGCTTGACCCTACAGTGTGGGTTCAGAACTTGTTTGGGTGTAACAACTAAGTCTCTTTCCAGATCAATATAATAAAGGAGTGATGTGCGATTAAAAAATAAAGAGTAGAGATTTTAATAAATTCCATATAACAGTAGACTTTCTTCAAGTGGAAAAAAAACAGTTGACAAATATATTCACGATCTGTACCTTTTCCACCAAAGCTACACAACTCATCAAAGAATAAAGTGCCTTAAAAATGTTAGCTGAGTGTTTACATTGTACTCCATGCCAGGCCCTTGGGACATGCAGTATTTTGATATCATATAATGGAAAACTATATTTTGATTCCCTAAGAAATTTTTGATAAATTTATCCTTCTTGAGACACGGATCGTGGTTTGCCTGTGTTAAAAAATAAAAAGACATTGTTGTTTATGGGTACAAGATTTCTGAGCTCTGTCATAGATCTTTCTCTTTCCTTCCATCCTGTTTTCAAGTTGTCTTCCTTTTAAACTGACACTTTACACCTGTCTTTCCCACTTCTCTCTATTTCTCTATTTTCTTTCTAATGTCATATAGATCCATAAATTTCTATGAACCTTGAAATAATAACAAGATTTACTAGACAAATCTATTTTTATTGCACAAGTCTGGTTTGAAAGATCTAAAGATCTTTCTAATTTAATCAGACCATGACCGTCTTAGTTATGATTTCCATTGCTGTGGAGAGACAACACAATCAAGGCAATTCTTTCAAAGGCAAGCATTTAATTGGAGCTGGCTTACAGTTTCAGAGGTTTAGTCTATTACTATCATGGTAGGAAGCATGGCATTATACAGGCATATTTGGTGCTGGAGAAGCCAAGAGTTCTACATCTTGATCTAAAGGTAGGCAGAAGACTATCTCTTCTGCACTGGGAGAGGCTTGAGCTTTGGAGCCTTAATGCCTATCCCCACAGTGACATACTTCCTCTAACAAGGCTACAGTTCCTCCAATAAGGTCCCATTTCTTTATAGTGCCACTTCCCATGGGCCAAGTGTATCCATACCACCACAATGTAATAATTTGCTTTCAATTTTCCTGTTAAGTAACCTATAAATTATGCAGTTTCTTTTTGTTTGCAATAGCTAGGCAACTCTGGTATGCATTCAGTTTCTAATATTGTAATTTTATGTTTGATTTACAAGCATTTATTGATGCATCCAGAGGAGAATTTAAAAAAAAAACTTCACGTTTACCAATTAGATATTTAGGATTGGTTATACAAAAAATTTACTCCCGGTAGAAATATGGGTACATGAGTAGGTTAAGATGATAAAAAAAACCATAATTTTATATTTCTGAGCAATTGGTAAAAAAAAAAAGTTTATACTTTTGAAGTTATCTTTATAGCAAACTTATGTGACAGAATCTAGTAGACCACTTCAAAGCTGATAAAAATCAGCCCATAGAAACAGGATATACTCTTAGGCAGATGTACTTGCTAACATATTAAGTAGGAGCTAGAATGTGCATCAAATTTCAGGACCAATGTATGCTTCACTGTTATTAGAGCAACTAAACATTAACAACACATGCAAATGTCACACACATTGAGTCAGGAAAAATTATTTTCATGTTGTTTATTTTAATTACTTTTGCTTTATCTTAGGGGTTTTTCTATCAAACGGGCATGGTTATTACCTCATTTAACAGTAAATGACATAAGCATGCTAAGATTATTTAACATTAGGCCATCAGTAAGGATCAGCTCTATTTTTAAGTATGACACCTCTTTCTCACTTTCTGATCCTCTTTCTACAGATAAGTGTAGCACAATTAGTTTATGTAAGTATGACCAGAGTAACTTTACTGTAGTTGTGACTTCAAAATTAAATATTAAGAGCTCTTTTTTTTTTACTTCACAGTTATATCACTTGTAAAGGATATTCAAAAGAGTATGTTTGATGTATCATTGGAAGTCATATTTTCAACTTTTCACTTGTACATCTAGCAAGTGTTTCATTGTATGTTTGCAGCTCAAGAGGAGCTCAAGAAAGGTGGGCTTTACAACCTCTTCCTTTGTTTCAACTCTTCACACACTAATAAGTGTCCACAAAGTAGAGGTGTAATTCTGATTAAGTGATGTATCTGTTTCTGAACATATGACATTTGATAAGCCACTAAAGATCTTCCAGTTTTGCTTTTATGGCTAAAAAGAACACACATATATTCACTGATAAGAAGGTGTTAGGCAAAGATCGTGGAATACCCATGGTACAACTCACAGACCACATGAAACTCAAGATGAAGGAAGACAAAACAGTGGATGCTTCAGTTCTACTTAGAAGGGGGAACAAAATAATCAAGGGAAGTAAAAGGTGGGAGGGACTTGGGAGGAAGAGAATGACAGAGGGCAAAAAGAGGGGAAGAGTCAGATATGAGAAGTGATGGAGGAAATGTACAGAGGTATGGGAAATTGAACAAAAGCGTGTAGCAATGGGAGATGGAGAACTGGGGGTAGCATCCAGAAATCCCAGATGCCAGGAAGGTAAGAGCCTCCTAGGACAACACGGGTATGAAATTAGCTGAAATACCACACAAAGGGGAAAGAGAACATGTTTAGACCTTATCCAGAGGTCAGGCATGGCCCCCCAGCTGAGGGATGGGGCCACCCACCCATCTCCAAAATTTTAACCCAGAATTGCTCCTATCTAAAGGAAATACAGGAACAAAGCGTAGAGCAGAGACTAAAGAAAAGGTCATCCAGAGACTGCCTCACCTGTGGATCTATTCCACATGCAGATACCAAACCCAGACACTATTGCCAAGAAGTACTTGCTGACAGGAGCCTGATTCAGCTGTCACCTGAGAGGCTTTCCCAGATCCTGACCAATACAGATGCGGATGCTCGCAGCCCACTATCAGACTGAGCACAGGGACTCCAATGGAAGAGTGAAAGGAAAGACTGAAGGAACTGAAGGGGCATTTTTTGGCATCAATAGTAAGGGAGGCTCTTGGTCCTGTGAAGGCTTGATGTCCCAGTGTAGAGGAATGTTAGGGCAGTGAAGAGGAACTGGGTCACTGGGTGGGTGGGAGAGCACCCTCATAGAAGCAGGGTAAAGGAGGATGGGATAGGAGATGTGCCAAGGGGAAACTGAGAAATGGAATAACATTTGAAACATAAATAAATAAAATATCCAATTTAAAAAAAAACAAAAAAAGAGAAAACTATGCTGATACCTTTGCTACGCTCTCAGACTTCTACATCTAACTTCAGTTGTACTGAGCTTACTTTACGTCAAGCCTTCCTATTCCTACTAACCACATTCGCAGAGGAAAGATTGGGTACATTATTTTTATTGTTATTTAAAATTATAGTTCTAGGGGATAATAGCCCCTTATTGTTCTGAGGTTATAGTTCTAAATTTAGAGGAGAAATATATTGATTCTTTATCAACATTTTTTTCTTCCATGACGATGAACATGATGATTTGATTTGTTTTAGAAAATAACAGCTTAATGTGCTTAAGAATGGGATAATCTTTGTCTTTGTTTAAAAACTTTATTTGGAAGACTGTATCCCTATCACTCCTTCCTCTCTTCCCTTCAAACTCCTCCCATGCTCTCTCGTCCATCCCAAACTTATCACCTTTTCTTTTTTAATTATTAGTTTTACACATAAGTGTACAGCTTACAGCCTATGGGGTCCATCTAGTATTGCTCCATTGTACATGTGTCTAGAGTTGATCACATCCGACTAAAAACCAATCGAGGAGCTCAGTTCTGAAGGAAATTGATTCTCTCTCGACATAATTTGTTCAACAGAATATTTACAGAACTCCCATCTAAAACTTGGATTCCATAAAAGAATGAATACTCTGCACTTTTCTTGTATAAAACTAGCCTGGTTACATCTCTAAAGAGAAAAAATAACTAAAATCATGCAACTAATTGTAAATATAAATGAATGGTTTAATTTCTTACCTTTTCTATATTTCCAGCTATATCAAAGGGTAAGATTGGATGGAAAGTCACAAGATGAAAGCTTGCCTATACTAAAGTGTAAGTTCAAGGCCAGCCTAAGGTCTGTTTAAGATAATGTCTGAAAATAAAAGTTCAACCTGGCACTTTGACTCACATAACAACGACATGGTAGAACAATATAGTTGTTCTCTGAATACCTTATGTACATAATAATACAGGTACACACACACTCATACACACACACACACACACATACACTCCACACTGAACAAAATAAATTAATGAAAAAATAAAAAGCAATAAATGGAGTTATACAAATAACTCACAGTAGAGCTCTCTCCTACATTCAAAAAGACTTAATCTCTAGAAAGGAAAGAAAATTTATATATCTTATACCAAAAACATTTCTGCTTGAAATTAAAAGCTTAAATGTAGTATCAAACTTATATATACACAATGTTTTAGACCAAATTTAGCTTGGACTTGGTATGAAGGTGATTTCTGTAGATACTGCAGATAATTTTGCTCATAATTTTTTTCTCTTTGTGTAGAGAAAATCTTTTACCCTTTACTAACCATAAACAAATTAATATGAATTTTAGAGTCCTTGGTTCTACTGAATAGGAAATAACAATTTGAAAGTTAGATAAGAACAGCATTTGAAATTAAAAGTGCTTGATAACTCTGAGTGTTATTTAAAGTAGGATCTGGACACAAAACAATCATTACAATGAGAAAGGATAAGAAAGAAAAAGGGGATATCAATAGTGAAATTGCCTGCATGGATTTTATGATGATGCTACAAATACAATAATGAAAATAAATAATGAAACATTTAAGTGGAATATGTTAGCTACTTGCAAATTTTCCTGAAATATAATAGAATAATTAGCAAAGGCTAAGCTCTGAGTAGCTAGTTTATTCTAGAATAATTGAGAACTACAACTATAGGAATGCTTTATGCACACTAAAAACAATAACATAATAAATAAATGAATAAATAAATGAATGAATGAAGTATGATCTTGGCAAAGGAGCCAGATTTTTATGTGTCACAAAAGGAGTAAATTATACAAGGAAAAATAAGATTCTCGATTAATAGTTTCAACAGTATGAATTCATACTTGTCTTTATGAATAGAGAAATATTTAAAATATAAGTTCAGTGTGCTTTGTGGTAGGTCTTTCAAATATGAATACAGCATGCATGTATGTCACACTCATTGTTAAAAGTTTATATGGTAATTTTAAGTTCCTTTGCAAATTATTGCCTGAGTCAAGTACAGGTATAACATTTGTTAGCATTTAAATGCACCATGGATCGTGTAGCTCTATTGAAGTACAATGGATACAGTATGATATTGCATACCTGCAATCCCTTCCTGTGGAAGGGGAGGCAGGAGTGTGGGGTAGTGAGTTCAGGGGAGTGGGGCATTTGCCATATACAAAAAGCCTGTCTCTAGAACAAAAATAAGTGAATACATTACATTTAAATGTATTATCTAATAATTATACAGATGGAACAATGAAGCAGCACAAAACATGATGGACATACTTCTGATAATGCCAATAAAAGCAGCCAGATGTGCTGCCAGTCAGTGAAGACACTGTATGAAGAAGCTATGCAATAAGCATGACTCTAATATTGAGCCAATATTTCTTCACATAAGAACAATACTTCCAGATTTTGGTTCTAGGAAAACAGAGGATTTGGAGATTATTTGCTGACAAAGATTAAAGAGCATTAAAAACAACAATAACAGCAACAACAACAGTATACACACACATATACACATACATACATACATACATACATACATACATACATACAAACACACACACACACACACACACACACACACACACACCACAATGCCTGAGATGTTGAGATTCATCGAATGACATTGGATTCAACAAAGGGTAAATAAAAGTAGTATTTACCCTTTTATAAAAAGCAACAAATATGAGGGTATTAGACAATAACATAAAGTAGAAATAAAGTAGTATAATTCCACAGTGCTATAAATAAATGACTAAACAAATAAATGCAGATGAATCACAAATCTGCTAGCAGAAAAACTCCTAATAATTCATGAACTTATTCTTCAAGACTGTAAAAAGGATTAAGTTTACTCCCTGACAAAATAAGACTGTTCATTGTGACTGTTTCCAAGGGTACTACATGTAGATTGGGTGGACGTATCTGCATATATACATGCATGTACACAAGTATATTTGCATGTACAACAGTGACAATGTTGCAGATAGAAATTTGAAAGACATGTCAAAGACAAATTTCATCAGGAATTGATATCAATACATGGTTGTTAGAAACAAAAGAGAGTGTCACATGGCAATCCTGCTTTCTTAATTCAACATTAACCAAATGCACAAATCTATAATTTGTGTGAATAATTATTTCTTTTTTTTAAATTTTTTTAAACATTTTTTTATTAGATATTTTATTTACATTTCATATGTTATCCCCTTACCCCATCCCCCACCCACCCGGTAACCCCCCATCCCTTTACCCCTCCTCCTTCTTCTCCGTGGATGTAACCCCCACCTAACCCCCCCACTCCCACTTCCCCACCCTCAAAATTCCCACCCCCTGGGGCATCCAGCCTTCATGAGGTCAAGGATCTCATCTTCCACCTGTGCCCAGCAGGGCCCTCCACTCTTACATATTCAGCTGAAGCCCTGGATCCTTCCATAAGTGCTCCCAGGCTGGTGGTTAGGACCCTGGGAGCTGTGGTTGGTTGGTATTGTTGCTCTCCTCATGGTGCCACAAACCCTTTCAGCTCCTTCAGTCCTCACTCTAACTCCTCCATGGAGAACCTCATGATCAGTTCAATGGCTAGTTGTGAGCATCTGCCTCTGAATATGTCAGACTCTTGAAGGCCTCTGAGGAGACATCCATATCAGGCTCTTATCGGCATGCACTTCCTGACTTCCACATCAGCATCAACCTTTGGTGACTGCACATGGGATGGATACTCAGGTGGAGTGGTCTTGAAACGGCCCCTCCTTCAGTTTCTGTCCCTCACTTTGTCTCCATATTTGCTCCCTTGAGTATTTTGTTGCTCCTTCTAAGAAGAACTGAATCACCCCCACTTGGTCTTCCTTTTTTATGAGCTTCATGTGGCCTGTGAGTTGCATCTTGGGCATTTCAAGGTTCTGGGCTAATATCCAATAATCAGTGAGTGAATACCATGTGTGTTCTTTTGTGATTGGCTTACTTCACTCAGGATGATAATTTCTAGTTCCATCCATTTACCTCTCGAATTCATTGTTTTTAATAGCTGAGTAATACTCCATTGTGTAAATATACCACATTTTTTGAATCCATTCCTCAGTTGAAGGACATCTGGGTTCTTTCCAGCTCCTGGCTATTATAAATAAGGCTGCTATGAACATAGTTGAGCATATGTCCTTGTTATATGTTCGAACATCTTCTGGGTATATACCTAGGAGTGGTATAGCTGGATCCTCAGGTAATGCTATGTCCAATTTTCTGAGGAACCACCACACTGATTTCCAAAGTGGTTGCACCATCTTGCAGTCCCACCAACAATGGAGGAGTGTTCCTCTTTCTCCACACCCTCGCCAGCATCTACTATCACCTGAGTTCTTAATCTTAGCCATTCTGACTGGTGTGAGATGGAATCTCAGAGTTGTTTTGATTTGCATTTCCCTGATGACTAAGGACACTGAAGATTTCTTTAGGTGCTTCTCGGCCATTCGAGTTTCTACCGTTGAAAATTCTTTGTTACGCTCTATACCCCATTTTTTAATAGGGTAATTTGGCTGTCTGGAGTCTACTTTCTTGAGTTCTTTGTATATATTGGATATTAGCCCTCTATCAGATGTAGGATTGGTAAAGATCTTTTCCCAATTTGTTGGTTGTCGTTTTGTCCTATTGACAGTGTCCTTTGCCTTACAGAAACTTTGCAATTTTATGAAGTCCCATTTGTCAATTCTTGATCTTAGAGCATATGCCATTGGTGTTCTGTTCAGGAACTTTTCCCCTGTGCCCAAGTATTCGAGGGTCTTCCCCACCTTCTCTTCTATTAGTTTCAGTGTATCTGGTTTTATTTGGAGGTCCTTTATCCACTTAGACTTGAGCTTTGTACAAGGGGATAAGAATGGATAGCAATTAGACAACAAAAAGAAGTCAAAGGGATACAAATAGGAAAGGGAGAAGTCAAAATATCGCTATTTGCAGATGATATGATAGTATACTTAA
>NW_021604596.1:1124391-1146859 GCF_004785775.1 Grammomys surdaster | reverse complement strand
AGAAGTCAAAATATCGCTATTTGCAGATGATATGATAGTATACTTAAGTGACCCCCAAACTTCCACCAGAGAACTCCTAAACCTGATAAACAATTTCAGCAAAGTGGCTGGTTATAAAATCAACTCAAACAAATCAGTAGCCTTCCTCTACATGAAAGATAAACAGACCGAAAAAGAAATTAGGGAAATGACACCCTTCACAATAGTTGCAAATAATATGAAATACCTTGGTGTGAATCTAACCAAGCAAGTGAAAGACCTGTACGACAAGAACTTCAAGTCCCTGAAGAAAGAAATTGAAGAAGATCTCAGAAGATGGAAAGATCTCCCATGCTCATGGATTGGCAGGATTAATATAATAAAAATGGCCATCTTGCCAAAAGCAATCTACAGATTCAATGCAATCCCCATTAAAATCCCAACTCAATTCTTCACAGAGTTAGAAAAGGAAATTCTCAAATTCATATGGAATAACAAAAAACCCAGGATAGTGAAAACTATTCTCAACAATAAAAGAACTTCTGGAGGAATCAACATTCCTGACTTCAAGCTGTACTACAGAGCAATAGTGATAAAAACTACCTGGTATTGGTACAGAGACAGGCAGGAAGATCAATGGAATAGAATTGAAGACCCAGAAATGAACACACACTCCTATGGTCACTTGATCTTTGACAAAGGAGCTAAAACTGTCCAGTGGAAAAAGGACAGCATTTTCAACAAATGGTGCTGGTTCAACTGGAGGACAACATGTAGAAGAATGAAAATTGATCCATTCTTATCCCCTTGTACAAAGAATAATTATTTCTGTGTCAGCTATTAAATGTCTTGCTTATCAGATCTTGATCAATTTGTATTTACAGATCAGATCTAAGATAACACAAGTATCAACTTGTTTTCTGTTTTGTTTCTACTTATTGAGGTTGCTGGAGAATCTCACAAAGTGAGAATTCAATTCTTATGGAATTCTTGCACTGACAAGCTTTTACTGATTCTACAAAGAAGGGTGATGAGCCTTTGTCATTGGGCAGACCTCCATTCTCCTGAGTCAGCCTACTTCTGACTGTGAAAATAGACTGGACAAAGATATGTTGGAAAATTGATGGTAAAATATCCTTTTTGAACAGAACAATGACCTTCAGGAATTTTGACAGGAAAAAAAAAGAAAAATACTATTTGTTACATACTGTTTAAATATTGGGTAGCTCAGAAAAAGAGTGGATTTAAGAATGTACGGATGAAAATTAGGCCTTATTTACCTATAGTTTTTTTAGTTTATGTTTCATATTTTCTCCATTCCCATAAATCATAAAATTAATTGTGAAAGGATTCTCACAAATTGCAATAATAAAAAGAGTAAATTTTCCAACGATTATAGTTTAATAGTTTAAATATATTAAATTTTTACGTCATGATTATTGAGAGCTATTTGAAATGTTGTACTCACTATTCTTTAGAGCTTGAGAGTCCCTTCATCCCATTTTTAAATTTTGTATTAGCTGTTTGTAAGACTCTAGGGAATACATAAACTGCTCTGAAAGATCAGGTACACAGACCAGAACTTCAATGTGGGCACAGAAGAATGTGCCTGAAGCGAGTACACCAAATTCTTAGTTGGAAGCAAATGACGTCCACCCCTAGGTAAGATCTGAACTGGGGAGAAAACCTAGAGTTCTCAAACTAGGCAATAAGAAGTTTATTGGTATATATTTGGAATTCTGTCATGAAAACATTTTGCTATGCTTTTTTTTTCTATTAATGTTCCTCTACTTCAAAACAATTCATCCCTTTTCCCTTCTCTCTTTCTTTTTTCTCTCTCCTCTCTCTCTCTCTCTCTCTCTCTCTCTCTCTCTCTCTCTCTCTCTCTCCCTTCCTTCCTTCCTTCCTACTCTCTCTCTCTCTCTCTTTCTCTTTCTTTCTTTCTGTGCTCAAATAATTTATTACAAAGAAGAGTTGAGTGAAGAGATAAGTATTATATCACATTTAGAGTATATACTTTTAGAAACAATTTCATGCTTAATAATTTTTAAGAAAACACTGAACTTTATCTCTATGTGTGATAATGGGATTTTATTTAAGAACAATTTTTTGATGTAGACAAACCTATTTTTCTTTGTGCATATGTGTGTGTGTGTGTGTGTGTGTGTGTGTGTGTGTGATTTACTGATTTATTTTCAATTTTTTCTTATATTGAAAATATATTCTTTTCTCATACACTATATCCTGATTAGAGTTTCCCCTCCGTCTACTCTTTCCAGTTCCTATTCACCTCCCCTTTCTCTGGATGCACTCACTTTCTGTTTATCCTTAAAAAAAACAAAAACAAAACAGGCTTCTAAGAGATAACAACCAAGCAGGACAGAATGAAATAGAATAAGATAAATCTTAAATTGTCAAACAAAAGTGGGACACAGAAACCTAACAGGAAGAAAAGAGTTCAAAGATCAGGCCAAAGTGTCAGAAACTCATTCATTCTTACAGGCAGGGGTACCATGAAAATATTAAGTTAATAGCTACAATATGCATGCAGAGGACCTGATGCAGACCTTGAGGCTCTGTGCTTGTTGGTTCAGTCTCTGTGAGCTCATAAGCACCTTGCTTAGTTAATTCAGAGTGCCTGGTTCTGCTGGTGTCTCCTATCCCCTCTGGCTGTTTGCTCTTATCTTTCTGATCCTTCTTCCAGGGGATTCCTTAACCATATGGGTGGAGGAATTTGATAGTCACCTCCCACTTAAACTCTGGCTGTGGGTCTCTGCATCTGTTCCCGTTTGCTGCCAGAGGAAGCCTCTTGATATGACTGGATCAGGCTTTAATCTGAGTATAGCAGAATATCACTAGGAGTCATTTTGTTAACACTTCTTTAGACCAGCAGTGTTTGGTTTTATCCTAAGTCTCTGGGCTATCTAATATTGGTAATGGGTTTGTCTTGTGGAGTGGGCCTTAAGCTGAATCAGACATTGATTGGTTACTCCCTAAAAACTCTGTGACACTATTGCCCTAACATGGCTTATTGACTGTTCAGATTGTAGATCAAAGTCTGTATGACTTGATTGGTGTCCGCATTTCTTGTTTGGTAGCCTGCAGAGTACCTTCCCAAATAAAAGACTCTAGTAATGTAGAAATGAAGGCTGGTTCCATGTAGGCACCAACTGTATTTCTCCTCTTTAATAATTGTGTTGGGGTGGTCTTCAGCAATGGGGCTCCACCGTCAGTTTGCAGAGAGAAACCTATTGCATCAGCATTAGCCTGTGCTGTTTGGAAGTTTCCGTGGGAAACTTTTAGCCAGCAAGTCAACTGAATGCAACCAAGTCACCATGCATGGAAACGTTGCTGGGCAACACATGCCCAGTTGAGATACGGTATTTCCCATTACTAGTCATTTTAATTAGGGTCACTTTTACACATTCCAGGAAAAATTTCTACTTCACAATGTTTCCACACCAGATGAATGACACCCAATTCCAACTGTCTCTCCCCAGATTTTCTCCCTCCACGTCAACTCCCCCCTACCGTAATATCCCTGCTCCCCTCCCCATCTATCTCCAGTCCACCCATAAAATATATTCTATTTTCCCATCTCAGAAAGGTCAGTTCACCCACCCCATACCTAATTTCTCTATATCTATGGACTGTAGCTTGGTTGTCATTTACTCAATGGCTAACATCTACTTACAAGTGAGTACATACTATATTTAATCTTTCAGGGTCTAGGTTACCTTACTCAGGATGATTATATTCTAGTTCTACCTATTGCTTACAAATTTCATGGTGTCATTTATTTTTAGATTGCTGAGTAATACTCCATTTTGAATGTACCACATTTTTTTTTTCGTACATTCTTTGATAAGGAGATATCTAGGGTGTTTCTTGTTCCTGGAAATTAAGAAGAAAGTTGCAATGAATATGGTTGAGCAAGTGTCTTTGTAGTAGAACATTCTTTGGGTATACCCTCAAAAGTCGCCAAGCTGAATCTTGAGGTAAATCAATTCCCAACTTTTTGAGGAATCACCATATTGATTTCTGAAGTGGGTGTATAATTTGCACTTCCATGAGTAATAGAGGAATGTTCTGTTTGCTCCCCATCCTCACCAGCATGAACTATCATTTGTGTTATTGACCTTAGCCATTCTGACAGGTGTAAGGTGGAATCTCAAATTTGTTTTGATTTGAATTTTCCTGATGGTTAAAGATGTTGAACACTTCTCTCTGCCATTTGAGTTTTCTTTTTTTAATTGAGAATCCATTTTTAATTGCATTATTTTTCCGTATCTGATTTCATCAATTATTTAAATATTTTGGGTATTAGTCATCTATTAGACGTGCAGTTGGTAAAAATCTTTTCCTTTTTGGTGTCCTTTGTCTTATAGAAACTTTTCTGTTTCATAAGGTCATTTATTGATTATTGTTCTTAGTGAGTGTGCTATCAGTATTATGTTCATGAAGTTGTCTCCTTTCCTATTCCACACTTTCTCTTATATCAGGTTCATTGTATCTCCTTTCATGTTGAGGTCTTTGAACGACTTGGACTTGAATTTTATACAGGCTAATAAATATGAACCTATTTTCGTTCATCTATATGTAGACATTCAACTTGACTAGTACAATTTGCTGAAGATGCTGTCATTTTTGCTGTGTGTATCTCTAGCTCTTTTTCAAAATCAGTTGTCCAAATGTGTGTGAATTTATGTCACGATTTTCAATTTCCTGATCCACATGTCTGCTTTTATGCCATTGCCATGTGGTTTTTGTATTGTAACTCTGTAGCACAACTACAAATAGGGATTGGTGAGAGCTCTAGCAGTATTTTTGTTGTTTGGGATTGTTTCAAATACTCTGGGTATTTTTTTTCATATAAAGTTGAGAATTCTTTTGAGATTTCTGAAAAATTATATTGTCATTTTGATGGTTATTGAATTGAATCTGTAGACTGTTTTTGACAGAATGACCAGTTTTAACTTTGTTACTCTTAAAAGTCCATCAGCATATTTTTTCATCTTCTGACAACTTCCTCAATTTCTTACTTCAAAGACTTGAAGATTTTATCATGTAAGTCTTTCACTTGCTTAGTTAGAGTTACCCCAAGATATTTTATATTATTTGAGGCTATTGTGATACGTGTTGTGTTGTTTTTCTTATTTTTTTATCTGCTTGTTGTCAACTGAATATAAGAAGGCTACTAATTTTTTTTTTAGTTAATTTTATATCCAGATATTTGCTGAAAGTCTTTATCAGCTACAGGAGTTCTCTGATAGAAATCTGATAGGCACTTATGCAGACTTTCACATCATCTACAAATAAAGATACTTGGACTTCTTCCTTTATATTGACTAGATAGTAAGAGAGTGGACAGCTTTGTTGTGTCTTAGAGCAATGAATTCTGAAAGAATCTATTATGTATATTAAACATATTTTAACAAAGATAAAATATTTATAACATTTTTATCATTGAATATTCAAACTGCATAACAATAATTTATGTTCTATTGGATGAAAATTAACACAGAAATCTTGCACTGGAGGGGCTTAGACTGTTTTACCAGTTGCTATTTTCTAGAAGACCTAATATCTGTTGCTTCTATTCAAAGTTTTTGGAAGTGTAACATTTAGTTGTACTTTAGCAACTGAAAAGAAATATGAATCTTTAGGATATAACATAGTAAGGGTGAACTAAGAGTTCACTGTATAATCTGTTTATAAACTTATCCAATGAGCATGGTGAATTCTCTGGGTTATGCAATTCCTGCTCAAGTTTGAGAACCTAGTTTTGGCCCCACAATATTCATATAAAGATCTGATTGTGACAGTGTATGACTATAGCCCCAGTAGTACAGATCCAAAAAGAGGACTTTTCATTCTGCTGGATGACCAGCTGACCTAGCCAAACAAATAAACTTCAAGTGCACTAAGACTGTCTTAAAAAACCATGGTGGCAAGCAGTAGAAGAACCACAGCATGAACCTCTGATTCTATGTATGTGTACATGTGCACACATACCTATGGAGATATGGGCATACAAATGGATATATGATGTACACACAAACTCACATACTCACACACACACACACATGAAACAAAAAGCCTTGAGTCAATCATCAGGAATATATAGAATCAAGTGATAAAGATCTTGGGACAAAACAGTTCACAAAAGCAGCCTGTATCCAACTTAAAGTTAATCAAAGCTATTTAAGGAGATGTGGAAACACATTTAAAATAATCCAGAACTATTGGTTTATGGCTTTATCAATTTGTACAGAGTGAGCCTCCTCCTGCCTACCACTGCAAGAAAAAAATGTTTATCTGACTCAGTATATAAAATGCTGTGCACACCAGAATTGGCGCTTGTTTTCTTATTTCCATTCTCTTTGGGAAGGTTGAAAATAAAATGTGTCTCGGACTGTTTCAGAGCTTTGATCATGGGTGTAAATTAAATCACCAGCTAAATTCATCGTTTTGGAATTTGAAAAGCACTTGGAAGCAAAGCCAGGTCTACTTCTTCCCTGACACTGACAGACACACTGGAAAGAACTCTCAGATGAGCCAAGCTGGCTTATATGCCTAGCATTTCTCCTGACTATCTGCTTTAGATAATCATGAGTTTTGACAGCAGTATTATCTGACCCTCATTTTACCACTAGGATAAGGTGAATTCCCTATAAGGTTGATTCTTCTCATTCTGATACAAAATTAAATGAGTTGTATTTTTCAACGCATATCAAACTGCCTGTTTTTTTCTCCACATAGAATATACAGTGTTTCCACAGAGGTTGGTTAGCCTAGCTGAATTTTTGTGAAGTTCAAGTATGAGTGGCATGAAGACCTTCCCACCTAATTAACCTGGTGTCTCTCTTAGTTTCCCATTTCCATCCTTATTTGTTAGTTTTTCCCATAATGTTTGACTACGTTTTATCTGAGATTCCAGGCAATTTGTGTCATGAGCATGCCAAGACTCAGTTGCTGACTGGCAGAAAACTCACCTGAAACTGTTTAAAAACGGAAACTTGAGTGTTCTTCATGTATGTACCGATACACTTCGATAGTAATAAAAGTATATCTAGAAGCTGCTTTAGTTTATTGCTGAGGGATCCTTTGATTACTAAGGAAAACAAACTGTGATTTTAGAAGGACATAACTACATTTTATAAAATTATTGAAAAGTTGTCACAGTCTCCACTCATGCACTCACAACAAGGAACATCAGTGAGCACAACTGACATCCTGTGACCAGACCTGCAGCAGCTCGTTCTGACTGTGCAGCTGCTCAGCTGCTGGCTGGGTTGCACCCAAGCACCACAGCTCTTTTAATCATTCTCCCAAACTATCAGCCCCTTTCCAGGGAATTCTATCAACACTCCTCAGTTCTTCTTAGCAAATTTATTATTTCCCAATCATAGTAAGCATGATTTTCCCCATTGAGATAGAAGGAAAAATTTTAAATGCCTGTCTTTAAGGTATGAAAGTTTCTTCATATCGAATTCATTTTCTCAATTTATATTTCTCCAAAGCCTTTCTTAAGATGTTACAAAAAAAGAAAAAAAGCATTGTTAAGATGAGAGGACCCATCTGTCTGTAGGACTGCAAAGTTAACTCCTCATATAAGCAATAATGTCATAACTCAGATGAAGCAATCACCAGTTTTCTTGAATAAACCTAAGGAGATAGTTTCTAACTGGAAATGAGATAAAATTTGACTTCATGTTGCTAAGTACTTCAAAACTAATTTTATGTTTTGTTTTGTTTTGTTTTGTTTTGTTTCGTTTTTGAGATAGGAACTCTTTGTGTAGTCTTGGCTGTGCTGAAACCAACTCTGTATAACAGGCTGGTCTCAAATCCACATAGATCTTTTGACCTCTGCTGAGATTATAAGTGTGCTCCACCACTGTCCATCTGTCAAAATTAATTTTTGCAAACGATTTGGAGTTCTCCTAAACAAGAATCAAAACTTTAATTCATGAGTAATATTCCAATAGTTTCAATGACTGTCAGTGAAATTCATTTCTTCTAGAGTAAAGGATAACATGGCCCCTTGAGAGCAAGTGTGCACTATTTACCCATAATGCAAATCTCTGTGGTGACAAATGCAATGTAGTCTACATGGTACCACATGCACAGTTTATTAAGAAAGTAAACAAAGCATTGCACACTGTGAACATAACACCCTCTCCTCTCAATGGCATGGGCTCTATGTTATTTGTATTGATTTTCTTGGCTGCAGATAAACAGCTCAGTAAGCTGTGAAAAAAAATGTGGCAATGCTCTTTGTTCACAGAAACACTGCCAAGCATCTTCTTTCTGTTACATATCAGTTTTGCATCTTTGATGCAAATTATCTTGCTTTACTAAATGTCTAATTATGTACCTAGACATTTGTTTCTGTTTTTTATTCAATTGTAACATTTTGCTCATACAATCAATAATTGCCAGTGGTAAATAACATTTTAACACATATAGATTTATATAAATAGCCACCTTCCTCTTAAAATTCTCTTCACAATTTCAATTAAGGTTTCTATTTTTAGAATTTTTCTTTTGGAAATAGTGTGTCTCATCTGTTCAGAGCTAATCTCTTACTGTGTGGCTGAGACTGAACTTGAACTATGTGGCTGAGAATGCTCCTCCTCCCTTCAGCTCTCAAGTTCAAGATCAAGGTGAGTGCCAGTATGCCATTTCCATTAGCATTTTTAATGAGCCCATTTTACCAAGAAGTTAGTGAATGTTCATTTTAGTAAATCCTGCCCACTGGTTTCTTTACTGAGTTCTTTCACAATATTTATCACAGCTTAATCAACTGTTCATACTGTCTCCCATTTGTCTGAGCTTATGCTTTGCCATTAGGTACATATTTCTTGAACTGAAAAGATTGCATATCCAGCATTGTAAGCCAGGATGAAATTGACGCAGTTCAGTGATGCTGCTGCTTTAAGGTTCTGTGTAGAAATGGCTATTCCAATCTTTGTTCATCTTAAATTATACCCAAAACATGAACTGCTTGTACACTATCAGGAAGAACTTTGCAAACTATCAAATTTAGATCTTCAACTCTCAGAATAAATGAAATCCCAAACAGTTTTATTTGGATATTTAAAAAAGACACATTTCAGAAAGAAGACTCAGTACAGGTGATTTTTTGGACATGTGAACAAATAAGTTATGGCAGCATGGAATGTGATCTGTCACGTTAAGTATGGATAAACCATGGCTGTAGACCAAGGAAAGCAACATGAGACATCTCAACAAGTGAGACCCTCTGAGAAGGAACTAAGCATCTAGACAAAGAGAGTTTTATCCAAAGCTTCTGTAGAGAATTTTACATTGTGAACAGTAACAGTTTTATTTGGGTTTGATACTGTAAATTCAGCGGGATTCAAAAGGAATCCAATAGAGGAGGGTTCAGCTATGGGGCCTGACGATTTTAGTCTGCTTATTTGTCTTGTAATTTATTAAAATACTAGTTAATAATGATGATGAACATCTTCTAGAGCAGCCTTTAAAGCCATATTCAGGCACACTGCAGTTGCTCCAATTTTGATGATAAAAATGAGTCTGCTAATGCTCAAATTACTTATATAAAATGGTACAGTGTCTATATGCAATGCACATGGAATTTTCCTGTAAGCTGAGGATCTTCCCTAGATAATATCTAAGTAAAACACCAGGAAATAATACTTTATATTTTTAAAGTTGAATTGATGGCTGTGTTGCTTAGATAGAAAGAAAATAAAAGGCTTCTCTGTGTGCCATACAATGCTAAATAACTAGAAGGAACCTTATGAGTTGTGTCTGTATTCTTTTTCATGCCTATAGAAAATCAAGTCCTTGAAAATAATCATTTAACATTCAGAAACGTTTGACCCCATTTCACTCATGTCCACGTACCATAAATATGTAACTGAACTAGAGACTGTAGATTTGTGCTGTGTACTCAACCTAACATGCTGTTAAAGGAAACTGCAATTATTTTTTTACAATTCTATTTTTAAGTATCTACTAAATACTGTTAATATTTGCAGAATATACACATGAAATAATCCTTTCTTTATATGTGTAATTGATGTTAAAAAGCTATGTTCGAGTGGAATTCTTTCTCTGCTCCTAATCTTTGCCGGAAAGCAAGTGAGATAAATTAAAACCATTATCTATAAGGGTACCAAAAGCGTATTTTTCAGATATTTCTTATGAGATTATGACTTCTCTTCATTCTCACTATGCTATAAGACTTTTCATTATTATCACAAGTGGATGTTGAATTTTATGCAATTCTTTTTCTGCATGTATTGAGATAATTGTTTTCCATTTAATTTTTAATCTGTTACTTTAGTGAATTAAATTTCCTGCTAGGTTTAATCAACCTTGCTTGCCTTGGATAACTGCAACCACTCACTACTTTGATGTAATATGCTTTTTAAATAAAGTGTTGGATTATATCTGTGAATACATAATTAAGGTTGTCTTCCATACTACTGAATGATGTTGGTCAGCTGTTTTGCCTTACAAGGTCTTTGTCCTTTCATTTTTTGGGTGTTAAAATAAAATCAGCTTTATAAAATGACTTAGAAAACGTTCCTTCCAGTCTTAAATTCTGAAGTTTTTTATGTAGCTGATATCATTATATGCCTGCATACTTAGTAAATTTAGCAAAGGAAGTCTAATTGGATTTGTTTTGTCATAGAAAGCTTCAACTTTAGCAATTCTTAACCTACTATAGTTACAGCAGAATTTTATCTTCTGTAGACAAAATCCCTTCATCATAGTTGAAATTGTGGATATGAAATGATCCAAAAGTATTTCTAAATTATTCTTTTTCATCAACAGAACCTTTAGTAATGTCGAATTTCTTGGCTAGTATTGTTTCTGTGTGTGTATGCATCTACTCAAATCGTATTCTCAGTCTCTGTTTCTCTCCTCTCTCCCCACCTCTTCTCTCTCTCTCTCTCTCTCTCTCTCTTTCTCTCTCTCTCTCTCTCCCTTTCTCCTTCTCCTTGTAGCTTTGCTTTATCTCGTCTCTCTCCCCCATATGTATGTATGTATGTATGTATGTGTGTGTGTATGAGTATAGGTTTGTGTATGTGTGTGTGTGTGTGTATGTGTGTGTGTCTGCATATGTGTACATAAATATATAAAAGCAAGATGCAGAGTCTATTTTTATTGTTTGTGTGTGTATACCTTCAGAAATGATCACTCAAAAAAGAATGGGGATTGTCAACTTGAGACTGGAGGTAGATGTGAGTGTTTGAAAGGAGGGTACTTAGAAGAACTGGATTGAGGAAAGGAAGGGAAATGATGTACTTCAATTCCAATGAAAAACATTTTGAAGTATTTTGTGTACATTGTATATGAATGTTACTGGTTATATTATGACTACTAGTGTCTAAACATGAGCATTTGTATAGAAATTTAATGTTCATACCCTTTCCAAGGAATTTACTTGTTTTGTAAATTTCTATCATAAAAATAACATACTAAGTTATTTTTTAAAAGTTCATAGTTTTTAGAGAACAAGAGCTTGAATATCAAGTATTTTAATTTCAAAGGCAGCTTTTCTGTTATAGGAAGTAGCAGAAGTATGCAAAGACAGATTTTCAAAACTAACTGCAAGGTGATACACATTGTTTTTTATCGAATTCCCATGTTGTTTCTAAAATAAATAATAAATAAATAAAAATAAAAAAATAAAAAATACCCCACAGCTCCCTTGTCCAGAACAGCTCCAATCCTGTAGGGTTTCTGACTCAGCCTCTCAAATATTGGGAACTACACCACAGAGTACTTAGAAAAAAGCTTATGCTAAACATATACATGTACATCCAAAGAAGTGTAGATAAGGTGTAGGAGCTACACGCATGTGGAGCAAAGAATAAGTTTCTGCTCTTCAAAGCACTACTTTTTCTAGTCTTGTGTGAGCCTTTAGATGATTCTGATCTTGAGAGACCACACCAACTCCATCTTGGATTCAGGCTCCATTTTAGAGAACCTGACCTAAGGTTAAACTGGGGTTTAGCAGCAAGCCTGGACTTAGCAATAGTTTCCAAATTACTCCTTGACAACCACAAATCAGGAGGAAAGCAGAGGTTAAGTTTAGTACTTGGCTCCCAGCACCAGCCAATTATTTTAAAGGACAACAAATTCCATAATACTTCCCCAATTAGATGCATGTCAGGCTGGAAACTCCCTTGCTGATTTGCTTGCCCCATAGATACTTGCTTGAAACTGGGCTCAGGGCTTCATCCTCCTGTCCTGCTGTGTAAGGGTTGGTGTTGGGCTCAAGCTCCAGTTTGAATAAAAAGATCCTAATGAGATTGCATGGGAATTGGCTCCTAGGTGGTCTTTCTGGTTTGCAAACACTTCCTGGACTGGCACAATATTCTCAGCAGCAGAGTTTAGATTCTGAGACTCCTATCAAATTTTCCTAGAGGAAATAAATTTATTCCTACTACTTTAATAAGTATACATATGTATGGTTGTCTGATCTCTTTAGTTGTTGGAGGAGCAACAGATAACTACAAAAGTCTGTGGTAGTCTACTCAGTTGAATGCCACACCCACACATCAACAGAAAATCCAGATTGAAGTCAACAGCCATGAGGAAATTTCCCTGAAAAGGATGGCAAATATATAGTAGCCCCAAGCATATGTGGTATTCTGCTCAAGTTTTTCTTTCCGAATTAGAATATTTAACCTAGCTCTGTGTCACCAGTGAAATTTGGATGTAGAGTTGGAAAATAGACTTTTCATTCAAAACTTTTCAGACTAAGAAAAGCAAAGTCAAGGGCTATGCCCAACTTAACTCCCATGGACTCCTAAGATCTAGGTATGGTGTCCCTACTAAGCCCAGAGTATTTGACTGTGAGCTTGATGCTATGATTAGATGAGAATTTGCAGAGTATTAAGAGGAGGTGATAGCATGTTTAATGTAAGCACATTGTTATTTTACACAAAGGCTTTGGAATACTTAAGATTCTTGATGAAGTGGGCAGAAGTATTAACAACCAAAAGTCTTCTTTGCCTACTTGTTGTATACATTTTTCATTCAAATACATTAATTCCCTGATGCTCTCTAGGTCTTTTACATAGTTCTGTTGCTTAACCATCAGTACTAGATTTCAGGGGAAATGTTATTGAGGATGGACTTTGCTGAATCCTCCATGGGTTTAGTGTCCTGAGAAAATTTCCTTCTTTGTGTTTTCCTTAATAATAAGATTTTATGTTTTCTCTAAAAAGAATAGTATTCAAGAAACAAAAGAATTTTTGCCTGTCTATTCATCCTCTAATGATCTGTGAAACTGCCATACTAGAATGACCACTTATATACAAAAGTATAATCTAGTTGCTGAGTGACTAAAATCACTTTCCATGAAATAGATTGGGTGCCCAACTCCAATGAGTACATCCCTAAAACAACCTCTGCACTTAAGGCTGCTAATATGGAACAAGAGAAGGGGCAGAAATTTTAAGAGCCAGAGAACAAAGAAATTTCCTGTGAGGCTGTGTTGTCTAGAAATGACATGGACAAAATAGTTGCCTAAGTAAGACCAACACCAATAAACATGCCAATATGAAATCTCCCAAAGCCCTGGCCCAATAGTGAACTGAAAGCAGACAATTAAAAGGTATAGATGAAAGAGGGAGAATTCATCTTCCCCAGGACTGAACCAATATCTGATTATCTAATATCAAGTCATCATGCTTGGATCAGTATTCATACAAGTTAGACTAAACAGACTCAGCATGCTGCATATATGTATGTGTGAAGTATTAAAAAAATAATGAGGCCATGACATTAAGAGGGAGCATGAAGAACTGCTGTGTAAGGATTGGAGGGAGAAAAGAGAGGACATCGTGCGATTACATTTTAATTTTAAAATATTTTTAAGACTATGAAGAAATTATTGGCTGAAATCCTTGCTCACATTATATATAACCTTTCACACACATCATATCACATCATCTCATTGTTTCATAAAAGGAAAAATTATCTTACATAATTCAGTAAGTTTATATTAAAATAAAAAAACAGATAAAGAGAGATCAAGCGTCTCATCCAGAATTACCACTCTGTCCTCTCAGTCAGCTGTTCCTTCAGCTCTTAGACCTGCCCTCCTGAGTCTAGCTTCCACACATGCCTTCTAGGTTTGTCAACAGCCAATGTCTTCCTTACTCACCCCTGGCCTCTTTCCATGCCTGAATTTATCTTGTTGACAGTCCTGTTTCCTTAAAACAACTTTCCTGAAGTGGCCTTGATTCTAAACACAATTCGTAACACCTCCTCATGTCTCACATATTCCATAAATAATTCTATCAACTCATCTATGACAATTTCTCCATGTCTTCATAACTTCAAAAAAACTATAACTGTATCAATATAATGTTCTTAGAGTTAGTAGCTGTGCCTTCTTCTTATGCCTGCTCGACTAAGTAATTAATTTTTCACAGAAATCAATATGTCTATTCAATTAGCAAAAGAATGAATTAAAAACTTGAATACATTACATTATTTAAATCATTAAATTATTTAAATTCAACCTAAACCCAGGTATCAGTGTGGTACACAGGTAGCATATCTCTTTCGTAATTGATCACAAACATTCATTTCAATGTTGTAATGGATAAAAGTGCTTCAGTTTTGACGCAGATTCTGCATTAAGATTTTATTCCTTTTTCATAGTCTATTATTGTATCTTCATTGAATTTCATCTTTTTAAAAAATGCTATAGGATTTAAAATATTTGTTTAAAGGAAATCATCAGTATGTCCTTGATTTTTAAAATTATATTTTAGAATGGTAAATAAATTATGGTAAACTTTTCTCAATTTGATATTTTATAATTTAGAGTGCCCTATCTTTTAAGTATTCACGTTTTAATAAAAATAATACATTTTCTTCTTTAGAAATTAGAAACAGTATTTATTCATGTCTCTTGCCCCAGCAATCACTAACAGATGTTGTCCCAGTAAGGAACATATATCTTTAAATAGTATGCTAACTACTGAAATGTGTGAGATTACTTTTCTTATGTAAAGTTGCTGGATTCAGAAGAGAAGAAGACCCTTTAGATATTTATTTTCAACTTTAAATGTTATTTTTTTTCTTTGAGCTGACTATGGTAGATCACAACTCTCATATGTTTTTGTCTGTTTGGGTTTTTTAATTGTTTGGTTTTGATTTCTTATTTTATTGTCTTAGTATTACTCTAATATGTCCAATGACTCCTTTCTGGGATGACCTTTGAAGTTTGGCTTCCCCCTTGGTATTCTTTCTGAGTGTGGATTTTTACTATTATTTGTGATTACCTCTTCTAGCATGATCACAATTTCCTGCAATATTTCTTTCACTCCCAGGGGAAATTAGTGTCTGTTCATAGCATTTATCTCTTGCCATTTATTTATGTTTTGTGTGTGTGAAAACTGAGACAAGAAAGCAAGAAATTAATCTAATACTTTGGCAATGTCTATCTCACTGGTCAATAATTTATTCTTATAACTTTTACTCTGCTATCTTCTGCAGGGTGACCTCTGTCCATGCCTATATCTGAAACACATTCTGTGTACTGTTTTGACCTCCTGTCATATTTTTCATCCGTGCTTCACCCTGTTTTCCATGCTGCCCTTTGTCTTTCTGTGTGATACCACATAACCAATAGTCTGTTCCTTACATCTGAGCTGCTCCTACACTTGATTACTTTTATCAATCATTTGTCATCTATATTGAATTTTCAATTTCTGTGATATTTACTTCCATCTTTTACATAAACACAGTCCCCTGAGAAAGCTCAACGTTGATTTTCTTGGAAACAGCATCCCATTTCTCTTCTGTCTTGTTTTAGTCTCTACTACACAGATGTAGCACTTGATTTTTTAATCGCAAACCAAATGTTTCAAGTTATTATTTTCTCACTTAACAATTGTACTTATCATTAGACATCATTAGACATTCTCTAGCCTTCCCTTAATACTTATAATTTTACCTCTGTGAAGACATCTTTGGAAATGGATTTTATGTTAATAGAAGTATGTGAGATCACACCTTTACCTGTAGCTCTTCACAGTAGCAGATCCAGACATAAATAGCCTGATTTCAACTTATATCTATATTTGTAAAGCTTATTTTGTTAATGTTATCATTATCACACATGTCTACTAGGTACAAGTAGAGTTGCTATAGTCACTTGGTTTTCCCCTCCAACATGTCTGGTGAATCCTACTCAGTTAGTCAAGAAAAGTACTTTACTTCCTGAGCCACTTGGCTGAACCTTCCTTGTTTTATATTCTTATTTTCCCCAATCTTCAGCATTCCTTAAACAAATTTACTGAAAGCAAAACTCTTTATAAAATGTATCCTGCACTTCTAAACTTTTGTGAGTTGTGTCTCTTTTTCCCCCTTTGAAAATTTTAGAAAAAATAATTGTAGATTGCAATAAAGCTTGAGGAGATTGACATGTGCCTGTGAGAATGATATAGACACTGTCAATATGCCTTTTGCCAAATTTTTTACAAAAGAAACACATTCAAATGCTGTCACAACCAGGATGCTGACATTGATATATTAAATATGTAGAATATTTTCCCCTGAGAAGTGTATGTTGATATCCACAGCAAACATGCCCAGAGTAAGCAATTATACCAAACAAGCTTTTCTACCAAAGACCCTGCTACAATATGATCAAATTATGTTTTGCTGTATTAATAGTAAGTATCTAGTATACACATAAGCAGTGAGGAATTGAAAAAAAGCAAAAGTCTGTTCTCCCTTTCTTCTGTGCTATCTGGAATTGTCTCTGCCCTATTGCAGAAACTCTGAATGGTACAATTTGCTAGCATATAATACTCTCGATTTCCATGGCTTTAATTCTTGCATGGAAATACATAAGCAGTCTTGTGTTAAAGTTGTAATTTGTGCCTTCAGGGGAGTCAAAAACAGCACCAGACTTGTATGTGAATTTCCCCAAGTAGAGTAAGCCCAGAAATCTTGTACAACTGCCCTGAAACAGATAATTTTATAATCCATCTTTCTTCTTATGTTCATTGCTAATCCTGATATCAGTCTAGAGAACTGTACTTCTGTTCTCCCTTATATCCTAAATGGTATATGGTAAAAAAGAATGGAAATTTAATACAACATAAGGTGATCCAATAAGTTTTAACCATTTATACACACAAGTAGTCCCAGGTGTAATCTGTAATTCAAAACACTTGTGTTTCATTAAAAGTGATGATCTTATCATCAAGAGAACTTACTGTTTCAATATTCATTTTTCTGTAGGTAGTGAATGTTTTCTAAAATTTTAGGACAAAAAATAAATGAAAACAGTTAAATAGTAATTAAATATAGATTACTAAAATTGTTTCTATAGAAATTTCATTTTGCTATAATTCTTGAGAATCAGTTGCATCAGCACGTGTGTTGTGTGGGAGATTTTACTCAGTGGGGAGTGACCTTATCATCCCCATAGGGAGCAGATTCCTCTTATCTCAAACTGAGAACTTAATTAGCAATCTTTCCTTTGAGTCTTTCTAGCATCTTTTATTATACAGTCAAGCATTCTCAGGTTGGGAGATTTACGTGAGAAGTCAGGGCCCAGCATGACTCCTCACTCTTGGGATTCCATTCTTTATCTGAGGCGCAGTCAATCTGAAGGTGAAGCTAAAACATGTTTGCAGTTTTTACAACATCTTTTAGAGAATAAATAGCTATTAAGTTGAAATATACTAATGTTGTACATCCCTGGGTACTGAAACCAAAATAAATAAATGAATAAAATAACTTAAAAAGAAAAAGGAAAATAGACTTGATTTCCAAATAGTCAATTTGTCTTTTTGTTCCTTAAAGAAATGGATTTTCTAAGGTAAATTTTGGAAAAATGTACTTATTGGAAGTAAATACATTTTCAATTTTGATACATACTGTAAGCATTAAGAAGCATGACTAATATTTTTGTTTCACTACTTGATTATTTGTCTTTAGGTCATGCCTTCATATTATTGGGGAATTGTAAGACAATTTTGAGAAACTTTTACTGTATTCATTTATTGATTTTGCACGTGTATGTGTAGGTGTGTTTAGAGATGTCATGACACACAGGTAGAGGTTAGAAGAGTCAGGTTTCTCCTGCCATGTGAGACCTATGAGTTGAACTCAAGGAGGTTTTCAGGATGGATTCCAAATGTCCTTAGCCACCGAGACAATCCACTGGCTCCACACGTGTCTTTTATTTCTTCCCCTCTCCATAGACATGTAAGTATGTTCTATTTTTGACCAAATATCCAAGATTCTTAGCAGAAACTTGGCGAAAGTTAAAAGCATGAAGAACAAGCCTACTCTGTGTCTCCTGGTCACACAGTGTTTCATGAACATCTTCAATAATGACATATACCATTGTTTAATAGACAAAGTTTTCTTGAGGATGTTACAACTACAAAGGTAAGGCAGCCTTTTCATAACTTAACATATCTATCTATTCCTTAGGCATTTATATAAATGGAAATTAATGCTTAAATGCACTGATTCTTTCAATGTAATTTAGAAAACAATAAATATTCAAAAGTAATTTACTTAGAATGAGATAAAATTTGGCTTTTGACTGTAAAACTTTGATTTTGTTGTTCTACAAAAATAGTTCTCATAAAAGCTATGACAGCCCTTCTTATTTCTTAATTTCTGAAATAGTAAAAAAGTCTGGTTTGAAACTATTTTCCCATGAAGAAATTATACCCACTCATTCATATATATAGAGATAGATAGATAGATGAATATATGTATATGGAGAGACAGAGAGAGAGAGAGAGAGAGAGAGAGAGAGAGAGAGAGAGAGAGAGAGAAGGAGAGAACAGGAGAGAACAGGAGAGAGAGAGAGAGAGAGAAGGAGAGAACAGGAGAGAGAGAGAGAAAGAGAGAGAGAAAGAGAGAGAGTAAGGGAAAGAGAGAGATTGAGAGGGATTGATTATATGGTGGTATGGGCACATACTGAATGCTGTCGGAAAAATTTTTGGTGTGTTTTGCTGTTATTGTTGTTGCTTTGTTCCTGTTGTTTTGTGGTTACTTTGAAATGAAACAGACTTCCCCAACTCTGATTCCTATCAAATCATCCATACCTTCATGTACTAACAGATCTTAGACTTCATACCTAGCCATAATATTTCTTACAGCTTTCTTTTTGCCCTGTCTCTGTCCCTTATAGCTGTATTCTTCCTCACAAACTGTTCCTTATTGTGAAAATGGCAACTCCTGCATCCATTACCTTAATGTGACTTTATAACTGAGCCCAGGGCAATTTTTTCATATAACTAAACCACAGATAGACAGGTGTTCTAAATTACATACATGATTTCTTTTCAGTCCAGTTAAGTTGGGTCAGACCTACTTAAATGAATCAAAGATATTTCAAAGCTTTGCCACCATAACCCCTTAACCCTTTTTGTTTATACCACACATTTACATCAAACATCTGCTACCTTATATTTGATATAGTTTTCTATGTCTTTTTCTTTATATTGTATTATAAACTTTAATGTCAAAATAACTCAGTCTTCCCTGGAAATATTATACATAGCAATGTACAGAACATTTGTGCACTTTTTGACCCACCAGGACTCAGAACAACCAACACACACACAGATGCTATGAGTGATATAAATAAGAGTATCATAGAAGCAATACTCTAAAAGTTTATAGATATTTTTGTTTTATAATTGTGATAAAATTTTTGTGAACAAGATGTACTTCATCTGGATTGATAACATTCATAAATTTCTGGCCCTTGAGACTTTTCTGAAAAGACATTCCAGAAGATGGGCCCTGAGAAAGTGCATAGTGGGTAGTCAGTAAGTTGTGAGTAGTCTTGAATTTGTGAACAAATCATCAAGAAATGTCAAAATGTAGATAAAGAGAAACATTAGAAACATTGATTCAGTTACAACACATTGAACTTGGAGACTTAGAGCTTGTGTGATGGAAGACACCTGGAGGGCAGCAAAGTGACATCTAGATTTGTTACAACTTACTCTTGGATTGTGAATATGGAAACAAGGCACTTTGTAGGTACGATCGTAAAAATGAAACGTGAAATGGTGACGCTAGTGTGGGTTGTATGGATGGTTCCTTGAGATTGTGTATGAACCACCAGGAAGGGACACAGTCCATAGATACCTTGAGTTTAATTCAATGTTAGACTTCTTACTGCTAAAGCTGAAAAATAAATTATGCTTCTTTATCAATATTAAATCCATGGTAATTTGTTACAACTACAACAGAACACAAATGCAGCTATGATCACCTTTTATGCAGTTAAAATTAACATATTAAATTACTGAGAACTGATGAAATTCATAGATATATATTCATAGATAACTATGTCAGTGACTTTTATAGTTTTATGTGTATATTAAAAATGCTAAATAACTTGTTTTAAAATGTACAAAGAAACTTAAATGTAGGAAAAATCTAGGTTAAAATAGAAAAGTATTACATATGAAATAATTTTATAGCCTTAAAAATAAATAGAAAATAACAGTAATGTATGTATGGCAAAATGGAATATTAATAGTCAATTTAGGTCAAGTTAAAATAATCTTTTAGTTGAGGAAGGTAGTTTTCAATATTTCATTTTATTGTTCATGCAAATATTTCAAATTGAAGTAAACTGAATGACAATTATTAATAATGTCACATTACACAAACTTTAAACTTTCTATTCTTCTAGTAATGACGTAATTTTTATTTAATGAATCACATAGAAAGTTAGACTCAACATTATACTAGATCCTGAATATTTTAGTTTTCCTATTCATGTTCCTGTTGTTGTGTTTATAAAAAGATAAAGAGATAAAGAGTATGTCCTGTGGACGTGTGGAGAGGTATCGAGGAAGGGGTTGTCTCAGCGGGCCCATGCCAAGGCATCTCTTCCCCCTGAGGGACTAGTCACACACCAGTATAGCATAGAATAGAGTTTATTCAAGGCATGGGGAGGGGAGCCTGGAGAGTAGTAGAGGCAGAGATAGAGATAGAGATAGAGATAGAGATAGAGATAGAGATAGAGATAGAGATAGAGATATGGGAGATAGAGATAGAGATAGATAGAGAGAGAGAGAGAGAGAGAAGTGGAGGCCAACCATGACCCCGTGGAGAGAGGGGGAAGGGAAGGGGTGGGGGGAGGGGACGGGGGAAGCTAGAGGCAAGAGAGCAAGAGAGCAAGAGAGTAAGAGGAAGAGGAGGGGGCAAGCAGCCCCTTTTATAGTGGGCAGGCCTGCCTGGCTGTTACCAGGTAACTATGGGGAGGAGCATACCTAGCTGTTGCCAGATAACTGTGGAGGTGGAGTTTAGACAGAATACTAACAACTGTTAATTTGTAGATGTCCTTTTGATTTTATATAAACTGAAATGTACAAACTGCATCTACCTATTTTATGACTTTTCAAATGCCTGGAACTCTAAACTCCAAGATTCTGATATACTGCATGCCACCAACTCTTTAAATTTCTTCCCTTTTCTCTGTGAGCTGGAATCAGTTAAAGCTAAGATACGGGACAGTTGATTGCATACATCTGTAGCAAATTTGTATTTGGTGATAATCAAACAGGAAACGTAGGATCTAGAGTTGTAGCTAGTCGAGGGAACAATCACACTAAGGAAAATATGGAATACTTCTGTTGTGCCTCGTTCCTGAACCCCAAGAGACTACCAGGGAGCCGATGTAATATGATGTAATAGCGTTAGGGTCTCTTTATTACAAGCTGGAGCTTGGCCCACACTGCCATCTCTGATGGCACAGAGAGGAAGGGTGAAGGCCCAAGCTCTCGGAAGGAAAAGTCTTGTGCTGGGAGTCAAATCATGAACTTGACTTCTGCTTTCCTCCTGATTGGTAGTTGTTAGAAAGTGTAATCCCAGGGGCATGCTTGTAACCTGGAAACTAGGGCCAGGCACAGGTTTGTTGGAGAGTAATCTGGAAACTGGTGCTAGGTTTTGGTTTGTTAGCTAACTCAAGTTCAACCTTAGGTCAAGTTCTACAAGATGGAGTCTGAATCCAAGAACTGGTCTCTCACTTCAAACTTGGGTTTTTCTCCCCTGCCTGAGTACTGGGTTTTGTAAATCAGGTGCTCTGCTAGTCAGCCTTTCAGCAACTTTGCCTCTGGACATCACACACATATGTGTCTCTGTCTCTGTCTCTGTCTCTCTGACTGTCACTATCTCTTCCTTTGTCTGTCTCTCTCTGTCTCTGTTTCTCTCCACTTCTCTCCCTTCCTATAACTCCCCCATCTCTCTCTCTTATGTCCTCACTCCTTTTGCTCTCCCCCTCCCCAGTAACCCTCTTGTGTTAGATCTGTTCCTGATGTGATCTATACAGCATACCTTGGCCCAGAACTGCCAAGGTACCTTTCCCTGCAAAATCCTAATATTGAGATTGGTTTCCTTTCCTTTCCTTTCCTTTCCTTTCCTTTCCTTTCCTTTCCTTTCCTTTCCTTTCCTTTCCTTTCCTTTCCTT
>NW_021604596.1:1114157-1124291 GCF_004785775.1 Grammomys surdaster | reverse complement strand
ACTCTTCTTACTTGTTCATTGGGTTTTTAAGTATGAATATACAAGTTAGGTATTTTTCTGTGGATTCCAGATGGTTGTCCAGTTCCTTATTTTCAACTATTATGAAGGAAGCTTCTGCATATGTCTTCGTAAATATGTTTGTCAATACTCCTGAGTAAATATCTAATATGGCTAGATTGTTCTATAGGAATTCATTTATTTTTATAAGAAAAGTCTATATTTTTCCAAAATGACTAAAAGGTGTTAAACTCCTTGATATGTTACTTCTCCGCTGCCAGTGAAATAAGCCAATTCAAACCAGATTACATTATATTAAACGACCAGGGAAGTCACTGTGGGAAAGAATTGTAGGAGAGTAGGGAAAGAGAAGTGTGTTTGTGCAGAGAGAGAAAAGAAGAGAGAGACTAAAATGTCTGGATTACATAGGGAGGAGCCATTAGAGGAAGGGGAGACCAGCCACTGAGCTGGAAAGTTCAATGTATATACCAGGAATGTAAAATATGTACCTCAATCCTTTGTCCAGGAATCCAAACACTCCCACTGACAATTCATGTTCATTTCAGTTACCCTATACCATTTCTAATGATTATTTATTTTGGTATGTACATAATGCTAATTTTGGAATTCCTGTGCTATCAAATAAATTTCCACTTGTTTATAGCCTACAGTATATTTTATTATGCAATGTCTCAACTTGAATTGTTTGTATTTTGTATTGTACTATCTATGTGGGTTGTTGTTTAACTACAGAAATTTTCTTCTGTAATTCCTATCACTAAACATTCAACTGGATAGCCTTGCCCTGGCAGTCTTAGGAGTAAGAGTCACCACTTGAGCCTTAAACAGGACACTCCCTGGTCATCTTTGCATAACATTCACACATTAAAAACATTCCCTTTGATCCCATTTGCTAATAGATACAATCCACTTATAAAATAAATATACACTTTATAGCCAATAAATATAGCCAAGTGAAAATCTATTTGATAGCATAAGGAATTCAAAATTAAAAGAAAATGGTAACATTCCATGCATATTAAAAGAAATAATTATTAGAAATGGTGCAGGGTAGCTAAAAAGAGCAAGAGGTGTCTGTGGAAATTTAACATGTCTTTCTCATTTTGGCAAAATGTTGGATTTGTCATATTACTTTGCAAATATTAATGCAGTTTTCACTTCATGTTTAAAGATTATACATTGCACCACTTGCTTTTTTAAAAATATTGAATGAAGCTTATATACCAAAATATCAATTGTATTTTGATGTATAATTCTTCTTATATATCACTAGATGATATTTGCTAGTGAACTATTTTCATCTGTGCTTTTAAAGTATGCTTCTCTATCTGATTATGTGGGTCTAGAGAGTTAGGAAAAGAGCCAGATACTTCCTGCAGTAGTTAAACATTGGAATGAATTCTTAAATGTTTACTGGGATTTGTTGTAAAAATCTATTCCTGGAGAGTGTCTGGTTGAAGGGTGATTTTTATATGTGAAAATTCAATCTTTAGCACATATGGGACTTCTACAACGTTTTCTTCTTTCAGTTTTAGAAGTTTACATGCAGATGTATGCATTTGTACATCTATCTTCTCAAATGTTTTATCGGAAAGTTGTATGCAATATTATTTTCTACCAAACAATTTTTTTTTCCAGATAGAAGGTCAGGTTTTCTGTCAACTCCTTGAAATTTCTCTGTGTATTGCTTCACCAAATCTATGTCTGCCTGGGAACCATGGCCTCCACTGTGCTGTTCTTCTTGCTGTATTTGTCACTCTCTGCTCTGCTATGGGAGTAGAGGCAAGAATATTCATTTAAACAATCCTTTACGTTTCTAACAAATTTATTTTAAACTTCCACAAATGTTTGCTGGTTTTTTTACTCTTCTTACTTTCAGACTAAAAATTTTCCTTAAGAATTCCCTAGTCTGCTGGGTTGATGGATGCAACCTTTCCAGGACCCTCCATTTTTATCCTCAAAAGTAATTTATTGCACTGCACCTTCAGCCTCGCTGATCATGTTTCTCTGTGTGAAATCCTTGTTTCAGAGTTGACACTGGTCTTATTCTCTGGGTATTTTCAAGGGTCTTCTGAAACTTACAGTTTCTGTTGGGGTAGGCATTTGTTTAGAAACTCTTCATCTGTGTGAAGTGCATTAACCGGCTCATTACTTTTTCTTTCTATTTCTTCTGGGCAGTTTGCTCACAGTGTGTCCAACAGGACCTTATTTGTGTTCACCTGCTGGGGTAATTTTATCTTAGCTGGAGCCTGGTAACACATGACAGACAGATCAGGCAGGACTCAGGGCTTAGGTGTCTTCTACATTATTATTTCATTCCTAATGTATGTCCATCTATTTCATTTTTTTTTTTTTTTGAGCAGCATTTGTTTTTGTTTCAAAGTTTTGCCCCTGAAGTTCTACCACTTGAGGTCGATTTCATTTGAGTTTAGTGGCATAGGAAGCTATCTCATTCTTTTTCCCCAGGTGTCAGTTCCTAAACATAGTTGATATCGTTGCTCACATTTCTAAGTGTTTAAATCACTCCCCCCCCCTCTATTTCAGCCAAGGTTTTATGGTGTGATCGGTAGGGGAAGGACTAGGAAAAAATACTGAAACCAAGAATTTAGCAGTAAGAAGTTTGATAAATAACCAATTCAACAAAATGATGATGAATAAAATTCAAATTAAAGATAATGTATTTTGAACTTCTATTTAGCTCACTGATCTGTAAACTCAACCAGTTTCATATTCAATGTAAAAGAAATGGTTACATGAAGCAACTAGTGATTTCCTCTGAGAGATTTTAGTTTTCAGAAAGGTCATCTTGGGAGCACCTTGAATGATGGTATTGTTTTAATGGAGATTTTTACCATTCTTTTCTTTAAAACTGCTTCTTTCAGTTTACAAAGAAAGCAGTAACAAAATAAAGGGCTGATCAGATGATCACCTATCACAGTAGTGCTCAGACTATCAGGCTATCACAATATGGTAGTTATGGGCTATCTTGAAAAACTTTCTGATCAGGCTGGGCAAATCAGTTCAGCCAATATTTACTAAGCAATTTTGCTCAGAGCAGTATAAAAAAAAAAAACCTTACAATTTTATGCTTCTTTTCCCAAAACATTTGTTTTAGTAAATGATCATGGACATACAAGGGGTTATTTTTCACTTGCCAGATAAGGGCTAGGAGATCAGTAAACACCCAACTCTACAGAAGCACAGAGCCAGAATGCCAACCCCTGAATGTTGAGGGCAGGAATAGAAATGAGCTGTAATAACGGAATTTTCTTGTAGAGTCTAGGAGGAAATCAAGCTAAGTCCATGATTTTGAATGTCTCAGATAAAAAAAAAATCATATAAATATTTTCCTGGATATTTATGCTGTTTACTACTTACTGGTGGATTTGTATTGCTGAAGTGATGCCTTCCTCTCAGGCCTCTGTGAAGGAACCAAGGCAATGTTAGTTAAGTAGCTTATTAGCATCCAGATTTAGCATTTATCCATTTGTATGGAGTGAGATCACTGTTGATTAATGGTGAACTTCCTTCATGGAAGCAGTCTGGAAAGACACTCCTCCCTCTGCCTGGCAGTTTTAAGAAAACAGTCAGAGTGAATGTAAGGCTCTGTGCTGCACCTGAAAGAAGGGTGTACTTTAGTTAAGAGTATGTTCTTTGGTAAGATATTCTACACTGCACATTCAAAAGGTAAGCTTTGCAATTTAGAAAATATAGCAGCATCTTTCAAATGTAAAGCAAAAAATGGTACAATGGTCAAAGATAAAGCTGACAGTAGGCAGGAACTGATTATAAGAAATATCTTCATAAATGCAAATGGGTTTAGATTTTAGTCTAAAGATACTGAATCTCTCTCTACCAAAAGAGTACTGTAATCTGATTTAAATGTAAATTCTCATTATGTATCAGAATCGGATTTTTCCAGTTGCTTATCTAGGAACTTCAGAAGGCATTAAAAGGAGCACAAATAGGTAGAGAGAAAGAACCAATCTAGAGCGAAAATTAAGCATGTAGATGAATGGCACCTTAATAATCCCTAGAATTTAAGGAATAATTGTATGAATTCACTCATTTGGTTTATTTCTTCTGAAAATAAGGGCTGTGAAGCAGGCATGAGAAGGGAGATGAAGAATATATAGAAATCCAAACTGAGTTCCTCACTGGGTCATAATGCAATACTTCCTGTTGGCACCCAGTCATTTACCTTGTTACTGCTTTCGCCACAAGACTAAACAGGCACTGAGGCCTAAAAACCAGACAAATTAAAACACCTAGAATAGGATTCTGTGGGAATTTTCTTATAAGGATTTAGAAAAGAAAATACAAAACTATGTTGAGAATAAAAATACAGGAAGCCATATAGAATGGAAAATTGGAAATTAGCCCTAGAAAATACACCGAGGTGCACTAACAAACTTTTCTTATTTGTATAAACTTTAAGCTTTACTGAAGGACTTTTAAATGGCCTTCCCCCTTTTAGGTTCCCTATGTAAACACCTGACATCTCTACGCAGAAGAGCAAAGAATTGGGAGACAATTAGAAAATGTAAACAAATTCACAAAAAAAAATACATGAAGCCCCAAAGTAAAGTCTGTATGTCTCCTGTTATGTAAAAGAATGAACCACAATGAGAAATGAGACCAGGAAAAGTACAAGGCCTCTGTTCCATGTTTTTATTTCCTTCAACCTACTAGACTCAGGTTTGGGTTTCTCAGTGACCTCTCTGCTGGATTTGCGGAGCCTGGGCTCAGATCACATCCTGGGATTCTTCCCTGTCCTCACTCCCTCCTGTCCTTCCATTTCTTTTTCCTTAGTTTTTAAATAACATTTGAAATTCAGTGCCAGGCTGATCAGTGAACTAAGTCTTGGGATGAAATATATATGTAAATTGCATTTTCTGTAATCTGAGACTCAGGACACAGTGGAGAAAATTCACCAACTTAAAGAAGATGAATAAAATTCCTGAACATAGACCTGCTACTCTGCAGTGTGGCTCATCATAGCTGGGTTTTTAGGCTATAGAAGTGCTTTGTTGGTTCTCATGGGCAAGCTGTGGACCATGCCTGTTACTTTAGTTAGTGTTCACAGTGACTGTGTAAGATAGATGCTATCCTTTCCAATCATAAAGGGGAAAGCACAATGTTCCATAAGAAGGATCTTGTTGAATAACAGGAACTCCTCTCCGTGGATACTTACTTACCTTCCCATTTTCTCTGTAGACCTACATACCTTAGACAAGACAGACCTCACTCCAAAAGTCATTTCTGAAGAAATGACTTTTAAAATATATATACTTTAAATGGCACAAGTCTAAAAATACTAAACTCCAGTTGAGGAAACTACACACTGTTGTAAGGGGCGTCCATTCATACTCTCTGAAACATGTAAACGGTATCTACCAGATAATTCTGCAGTCTTAGTTCTGGATATGTAATGGAATCAATATGTCAATAAGGTATGAACTCCCCTATTTTTGAAGCCCCATTCACAATAGTCAATAAATACAAAAATTTACAAAGAAAGCAAAACAAATGAACAAACAAAAAACTTGAAGTACCTATCAAATTTTATATATATATTCAGAGAGAGAGAGAGAGAGCCATGAAATAGTATTTAGCTATAAAAATTTACAAACTCCTGCCATTTACAACTTACTACATGAATAGAAAGTGTAAGTACTATTTTAATTAGGGTAAACCAGAAACACAATAAATATGCCACATGGTATTCATGCATGTAATATAATTTCAACACTGATGTCATAGTACTTGAGAGTAGATTGGGTGTTATCATGGAATAAAGACAGTAGTTGGAAGGGTGGACGACAGAAATATTGATGAATCATTGTAAGAAACAGCTGTACAGCAGACAGAAGTTCTGCTGTGCTATAGACAGTTGTATGAATAATGTGTGATGTTAGTGTCTTCTGCATTTAAAAAGCCAGAAAAATTATAAACATTTTCACCAAAAAGAAATGCCAATATACATATATTTGAGTATGATCTAATACAACATTATGCAGTGAAATACATATGTGTATGTGTGTATGTATGTATGTATGTATGTATGTGTGTTGTCTAATTAGTGTGGACACAGTCTATGCTATATGCTTATTTTGATATGACAGACAAATTAAATTAAGAATATGTAATTAGCATATATATATGTATATTGTACATTCATTTAAAACATTCTTTTAGATTGAAAATATTTCCTAAAATTCACAGGTATGTTTATCATGGACTCTTAGATTCTTGAACTCTATTGCCTGTTGGGAAATCCTATTTCTTCACTTTCAAATTCAGATACCATGTCAAAGACTACTGCAATAATTCAGTAAGAAAATGTAGGCTATCTCATCTTTACTTGATCCATTAAAGTACATCATAATATGTCCATTTTCATTGCTCCAATCTCTGTCAGGGAAAGCAATCTACTGAAAATCCTCAATCTGTATGATTTCCTCTTACATTTCTCACTGGCTTATTCTTCCAAACTCTGGCCTCCCATATTTTCTTTTTGACTTCCTTCTCAAATTGCCTCACACCCAAAAATATAACTTTTAATCACTTTTTATATATCTATTTTCTTTCTATATTCTTGGAATAATCTGTCCTTATGCTGAACTGCAAGCCTTGGAATACTGTGTTTTCTGCTTTTGGTTATTTGTCAAGTTTTATCCTTATTTTTCTTCTCTGTCCTCACTCCCTCCTTTCTTCCTATTTCTTGTTCCTTAGTTTTTAAATAACATTTGAGATTCAGTGCCAGGCTGATCAGTGAACTAAGTCCTGGGAGGAAATATATATGTTTTATTCTTATTTTTCTAATGGTAACTCTGTCTGTTTTCCTACATTTATCTCTATATTTCCACATCATGAAAGCCTCTATTGATGAATAAATTGAATGGATTATTTACCCAATTCACCAAGCCTTTCTTGTTCTTGGTACAATATAATGGAAGTACTTTTCCAAACAGCCTAGCTCCTAAAGACAAAATTCCTTTGTATTAAGTATCAGTGTCTCTAGCTTAAGTGGCTTTCTCTATAATTTTGTCAATTACTTGGAGACTGAGACAATATTCACTAATTATTGGCATTATTATTATCAATAAATGTTCTTGAAATATATTTTGGCCTTCTCTACCAATGCCCTTTTCAATAATATCACATAGAACAGTAGGCCTTTAAATAAAGGTTATGTGATCAAGTGAACTCCATACCTATAACAAATTACAGCCTTTTCAGTATGCACAGGACCAGACTGTTCACAATTATGCATAATTTTATAACAAAGTAATATGGTTCATTTGACTTCAACTGATACTGTAATTAAGTATACACGTAGGAGTGACTTGTTTCTATCTATATATGCGCACCATCTTCATGCAGTACCCAAGAAGCCCAAAAGGGGGTATCCTATAGCCTGGCACTGAAGTTTCAGAGGGTTGTCTCTTGTTCCATGCAGATGCTCTGTAAGAACAGCAAATGTTTTTCGCTGCTTATTCTTCTTTCCAGCCCCTACCATCTATTTTTTGTCAAAAATTTCAAATTATTTGTACAAAAGTTGTATGAATTCTTTTTTGACAAGCTTATACTTTCCATTTTTTCCATTAGTTTTGACGTGTCAATTTTCTGATGAGTTTGAAGAGTGACATTATTATTGTCACCATCTAAAATCCTGTGACTGCGAAATACAGACTAAAAAGTTTCTTGTAGAATTTTGCTCCTTTTACTGTGAAATCATACTTTCTTTTTTCATGCCAAACAAGATTGCCACCACACATAGATATAAAACAATCTACAACCTATAATTTATGCCCAAGGTTTTTGTTAATCTTTTTCTTTAGTTATCCAGATAAGTGTGCTTTTTTTACTTCTTTAAAATATCACAGAACCATAAGAGAAAATTTGCATTAAATCTAATTATATTGAGATAGTCTTTCTTCCATTACTACATAATTTTCAAAGTGCAGAATATTCCTATAAGGTTGGAAAGGTTAGTATTTCTGTTCTCATTTTTTTTTAAAGATCAATAGAACAAGATGAAGATTTAAGTGACTTAGGCCAAACAAATCTATGAACCCCTGTGACATCAGCTGGTGCTGAGGATGACAAATTGTGTCTCCCACAGAGCAGTGAACAGCTATACCAATGGAGGTTAAGAGTGTGAAATGTAAATCAAAGGAAAGAACAGAGAGCCAGTGAAGCAGTTGACAGTTTGCAGTGACCCAGACTCTAATGAGCACAGAATGTCAATAAAGATCATAGCAAGACAGTTGCCGCTATCATTTTGATAATTGTGTCTTCCCATCTCAAGAGTAATAGAGTCCTGAAACAAAATAAGTCATACATGAAGAACCATCTTAAAGGATAAAAGCCATTCTCTTTCCTACCTAATGTACCGTTTACTTGGGAAATGAGGAAGAGTTTTACATCATGAAGTTCAAAAGGCACTGCTACTATGTTTGAATAGTGTTCATAGTACATCCTATGACTTCTTTCCAAATCCTTAGTTAGGTTGCATTTGAACGTGTATATGAAACAGAAATATGATTTTGACCTTTACTCAAAGTACTTCAGAGTGCGGAACTAATACTTTGCCAGAATTTTTATGCTTTACAAACTACTCCATTTGTATTATTGTGAATGCTAATCTCTTTAGCCATCTTGACTGGATTTAGGATTACGTAAAAGAAGACATATCTATGCAAATCTTCGAGTGTATTTTTAGTAAGATTTAACTGAGACAGCATCCCATGTGCTAGAATCCTACACTGACTAGAAATAGATAGTAAAGAAAGTTAGACAGTATTTACCTCTCTTCCCCCACTCTCTCTCTCCCTTCTCTCCCTCCCCCTCTCTCCTTCTTGATTTTGAGTATAGTGCCTCACACAACTTTTCCACCATGATATATTGTGTCCAGAACACATCCCCCTTAATTACTTATATTTTATTTGTAGCATTCCTGTATCTTTTACTTCATTTTTATTATCTGCATGAACTTCTCCCAGTGTTAATCTATGAATGCTGTGTATCTTTCTACTACTGCTGCTATTACATCTTCTCAAAGACATATAGTGCTTTAAACAGTAGAAAAGTTATGATTTTGTTATCTTTTTTGTTTGTTTGGTTTGTCTGTTTGTTTTTGTTTTGTTTTATTTTCAGAAGACAGAATTCAGGAATGAGTACTAACTACTCCAAATCAAGGTTATGTTCCCACTAGAGAGTATGAGAGACTCCATTTCCTTAATTCCAGCTTTTAGAAGCGGCAAAACATTCCTTATTAATAAAATACTCTTCGAAGGGGTACAAAAATTGCAGGAGACAGAGGAAATAGATTACTGTAAGGAAACAGTGTCTTTCTGACACAACTGAACTCACATGTGAACACATGTGAACTCACAGAGACTGTGGCAGCATGCACAGGCCTTGCCTGTACAGGATCAATCTGGACTCGGATCCAGCACTGAGATGACAAAGTAGAAATGAGCTTTGACTCTTAAGCAGAAGGCTTTCCACAATTGAAAACCTCTTCCAAGGGAAAATTAGTTTTCTCTAATGAAGTCTCACTCACTGTGATTTTTAATCATACTTAAGGGTACACCTGATGCCCAGCCCAGCAGTAGTTGCCCAATGTAAACTAGTCTTATATTACTTTGAGCTTTTGTGTTTGTGTCTGTGAGTGTGTGTATGTGTGTGTGTTTTTGTGCGTGTGTGTGTGTACGCGCGAGTGTGTGTGTGCACCTTAGCCTTTTAATTATATGTTATGGTTTCTGATTTTGTATTTTTGTGTCTTGTATGTATGTATCTGTATGTTTTTTGTGTTATTACATTTTTAAAAAAATGGCCGGGTAGTGGTGAATCATGAGTTTAATCCCAGTACTCACGATGCAGAGGCAGGCAGATGTTTGAATTTGAGGACAGCCTGATCTACAGAGTGAGTTTCAGGACAACTAGGGCTAAACAGAGGGTAGGGATGTGAAATAAGTTGGAGAAGAAAAAAGTATAATCAGTATATACTGTCTGAATCTAAATCAGCTGAAAATATATTGTCTTTCAACTAGAAGGAAAGGAAGAAAGACAGAAAGACAGAAGGAAAGAAAGGAAGGAAGGAAGGGA
>NW_021604596.1:1108730-1113757 GCF_004785775.1 Grammomys surdaster | reverse complement strand
GAAGGGAAGGGAAGGGAAGGGAAGGGAAGGAAAAAAGCCCTTCTAATTTCAGGCAGCAACCTAGACTTCTTGAATCTCGGTTTCTTCATCTGACCTCATTGATTTGCATTTGGACTCGTATGTGACTTCATTCGTCCTAGCTTAGAAACATCTACATTAATGTACCTCATTCAAAATCTTTCACTTAAGCACCCCTGGAGAGTCGCTTTACCATATAATATGTTTATATATTGTTATTGAATATATGTATATATGTTATTGAATGCAATCCTTTGAAAAATATTAATCTACCTACCTTATGTGCTTATTTTATATCTTCATATCTTTTTCTCTCTTCATCTACTTATTTTCCAATATTTATTATTTAAATTAATTAGGAGTTTCTGTTGGAAGCCATTCAACTGCTTCTCTGAAACAGAGTAAAAGTCAAAACAGGTCAGGGTTTGCTGGCCTGGCAGAATGCTTTGTGGGCTGGCAGTTTTCCTGGCCTGCTGACACATGGAAGTTTAGGAGGAGATACACTTGAGGCTCAACCCTTGAGACAGGAACAGATATCCTATAGAAATGTAAGCAATTGTTTCTGCTACCTTATGGTTTTACTTCCCAGGGCACTATGGGGTATAACAAGTTTATACTCATTAAACCCAGGCCGCTGCAGCATTCACTGATAGTCCTCCTATATCTCTTGTCTTTGTGTCTTTTTTCTGTCTTTTCTTTAATCATCCTCACCTCCCACTTTCAGGACCTGCCCCTTGATCGACTTGGAGCAGTGGGCTCCAGCAGATTTCTATCCCATGTTTGATCATTGAGTTCCCAAATAAAAGACACAAAACATTTATATTTATAACAAGTGTTAACAGCACTGGAGCTGGGCAGATATTGACCCTCTATCCTATTATGTCTATGTCCCATATGATAACCCCAACACATGACTTGGCTTGTTCTGCCTGGGCAGGATTACTCCTACTAGTTAGCTCTCATTGACAATTCTCACTATTCTTTACCTCACAGTGTCATCTTCCTTTTCTTTACTCTCTCTTTCCTCCTCCTCATACTCTCTGTCCCAGACCCCAAGCCCCTGGAACTGAAGTCCCTCCTACCACTATCCTGCCCAGGTATATGTAGTCATCTTTAGTCAACCAATAATTTTAAATTAAATAGCAAGGTTACATAGCATCGCTTGGTGTACAAGGATTTCCTTGTCCAGAGGCAACCAGATCATGGAGCCAGTACTTAGCATAAAAATACATAGCAACAGACCAAACATTAACCTAAAACTTTTAAGGCTGGAGAACATATTTTAATTATTTCTATATTCCTTATATTCTGTAATGTATGGTATATAGTGAACTCAACATAAAATTTGTTGTATTAATAATTTCTTCTGTACATATAGCAGATTTTTTTTCCCTTTGGCCTTTAATGACAATGCCAAATTAAATATTTGTTTATATGTGAAAAAGAAATCTACTTCTAGAGGATGTGCATGTTGGATCTGTTAAATGATCTTCTGTATTGAGCAGAGGTATAATTTATCCAAAAAGATTTGGAACTCTTTTACCATAAAGGCATCCTTGTCCTATTGCTTACGTCATTTCTCAGCAAGATTCTCACTTCTATTATCTCTGATGGTGATTCCACTTTATTTTGTTTGTTTTGTTAGTTACCTTTGATGTTGTTGTTGGTAATATTATCCATCTTATAAGCTACCTTTGTTGCTTAAATAGATAAACCTAAAATATATATTAAATGTGGTAATCCAGATCCAGAAAGATAAATGCCACATGTTCTCTGTTATCTGAATTTCCTGACTCTAAATCTTCTGAAAACAATTTAACTGCTACCTATCTTGAGGGAAGTTTCACTTTTCAGCAAATGGACCCATTCAGAAAGCCATGCTTAGACATAATGCTGAGATCAATAGGCTGTGTAGAGACCTACCAAAGTGCAAACACCTATATCACACATCCATAATCGTTGGCTCAAAGTACATCTCAAAAGAAGGGACGGAAAGATTTTATTTGCATTCAGGCAAAATATTTTTATGTGTATGAGTATCATACAGATAAAAATAAATAAATCTTTTAAAAATGACTATACCTCAATACACACTTATTTCCCACATATATTGTCATATCTGAATAGCTCTAGATTTTTCAGAGATTCTCAGAAACATTATAAAATCTATAATTAGCATTTGGCTTCTTTCCATTTGTGTGCTTAGATTCAGATTGTAAACTTCCATAGTAAGCAGGAGATATTTTCTTCTTATCAGACTTTTATTGCTTTTAAAGTATACTACTCTTTACTATTAGCCCTTGTACCTTACTTCTAAGAAAGCTCAAGACTCCTAAAATATATTTCCTCTTTTCTGTATCTTTTCAGGTTTTGCTTGTTTTTCAAGGGCGCATACAGGTCTCTTATAACATAACCCCTGCCAAATGATCTTTTCTCCTTTGTTTTAGTCCACTGAAAAAGTTGAATAGCTATCATTTTTGAGTTACTTAATTCAATATTCTCTGTGAAAATATATCATTTGGATATGTACTAGCTACAGTAGTTGTCATACATGACTCGTGGAAATTGTATTTCTGTAGTTTATGAATGTTTTTAGAACTTTGCATGAATTGTTATAGGTAATTCTTTTTCTAGGGAAGTTATGTGAAGGGATTCTTCCATCTTTTGCTGACACCTAGTTACAGGCATCTCATTGCACTGACAAGGGAAATTCAGGTGGGGTTATCATAGTCACAAAGTAAGCCACTCTTCTAAAGCAAATATGCACAGAGGGCCAGTTTGGTCTTTTCTTTACAGAGCATATCTTGAATAATAAGAATGTGGCTTCTGTATTTAAAGATTTTATTATCTATATTGTTCAAAATCAAAGGGCTGCATCTGTCAAACCATCATCTATCAAACACTATGATAACCAATATCACTTGTGGCTACTTGAAAGATTAATAGGAGTAATATGACTAAGAAACTAATTTATTGATGTTCTTAACTTTGGTAGCGTTAAACTTTCACTATTACAGATTTTTATAGCTTAAAATAAATGTCTTTTCCAGAAAAATATACATTATATTGAAATTTTGGAAATGTAAATGTGTATGCCATGTAAAAATGCAGTTGAGATTATTGGCATGAAGAATTGTCACTAATTAAAGACAAAGTGCATAAATTGGAATATTTAGATAATAAGTAAGGAGAAAATACTAAAGGGACATTTATACAACTCTCAGAAGTTGTGTACATCAAGCTTATGCATCATGACATGGGGAAAGCAATGGTCATTTCTGTGCGGTCCAGAGATGACCACAGTAAATTCTCTCCACATGTATCACAGATAAAACAGTAAGTATAAAGAACAAAAACAAATGATACAAAAATCAGAAAGAGACGAACACCCAGTTACATACATCTGAAAGATGGGAGAGAACTTTGTGTTTTAAAATTATATACCTAATAAAGTTGTGCTTATAAAAATGACAATAAATATCTTTTAATAAGAAAGCATTGATTATATAAAATTATGACATGTTTATAGGGAATTATTGTATTATACATATTACAATTCAATATTCTTATTTTGTGAGGTTTTAGTAATACCTCTATATCTAGAAAATGTTGTGTATAAACTACAAGTTCTCATTTACTTAGAATTAAAATATGCATACATTTTGAACACATTTCTTTACATAATCTTTTTGTGACTTTCTGTTGTCATGAATACCTGAAAGACCTGTTATGAAGAAGTAGAATTTTATAATTTTTTATATTTTGGCTATGAGTATCTGAGTGAGTAACATGTACATGTGTGTGTTTGTACATATCTATGTATTTGTGCATGTGTGTGTGTTTATGTGTGCTGTAAGTATGTGTTCATACAGGCTTGTTAATGTTGTTTGTATTAAAATGTAAAGGCCAGGGATCGAAGCCAGATGTCTTCCTCAATTTCGTCTCTACCATAATTTTTGATAGAGGTCCTGTTTCTAAACATAAGTTTCTATACATAAGTTTCTAAACAGTCTGCCTAATCAGTGAGTCCCAGGTTTTGCCAGATAGCTGCTCATTTTCATCTGTTCAGAACTGGGAATTCAACAGTGTGCTGTAGTACACAGCCTTTCAGATGTGTGCTGAGAATCAAACTAGTTTTCAGGCTTGCATGGCAGGGACTTCATTGACTGAGCCTCTTCAAAGTCTCTAGTTGTTATTTTTTTATATTAGCAATACTAGGACATTTTAATTTATTTCATTGCACAGATAGAGTTCATAACAAGTAAATAACTCATCCTGTAATACTGTAGCACCAATATAGAAGAATTGGATCAGCTGTTGATGAGGATAAAATAATTTTCTTGATTTCTCTCTGATAGATTCTCCATAGTACAGATATATGATCAAATATTAGTAGTATTTATTACTCATAATCTGTAATCTTGTAAATTAGGACAGGTAAAATTTCCTTGTAGGGCATAGTTGGCTTTAAGGCCAAGAAAAAATGGTTAATGAAAGTTCAGATCTTTCCATCAAGCACTCCCTGGAAAATGAGAGTGCTTAGACGACTTCACAGTGTATAGTCTGGCTCTTTGCTTAACTGCCTTTGACTTTTTGTCCTATATGTGAAAACCTAGATCCTCATTTATTCTCAGATTTGTCAATTAAAGTTGATCAGCCAAAGGCTGAGCAGGGAAGAGAATAGAATAGGGCTAGATTAGATTTTCTCCCAGCCAAGGGAGAGGAGAGACAGACACCCAAGGGGAGGGGGATTTACCATAGGGAGAGAGTTGAGGAGAGACCATGGAAAAACACCTAGAGCAGAGAAAGGTGTAAAATGAAAGTATCTTTGGGATTTAGACTGGAGGATATTCGAATTAATTTAGAGGATTAAAATAGAGTAATACTGCTCAGTTGCTGTGACTTTAGAGCTTGAGAAAGAGAGAGAAAGAGGGGGGGCAGGCAGACAGATAGAAAGAAAGAAAGGAAGGAAGGAAGGAAGGAAGGAAGGAAGGAAGGAAGGAAGGAAG
>NW_021604596.1:1019430-1108720 GCF_004785775.1 Grammomys surdaster | reverse complement strand
AAGGAAGGAAGGAAGGAAGGAAGGAAGGAAGGAAGGAAGGAAGGAAGGAAGGGAGAGAGAAAACCCTATCTAAATTATTATTTGGGAGCTACCTCGTTTAAGAGAGCAACTTTCAATTATTTGGGATCTAGCTGAGTTGAGGGAAAAGCTTCTCCACTTACAAAAGGAAACTACTTGATCTATTGTCTTGATTCTACAATTCAGAGAGGGACAAATGGATCTTCAGAAGCTAGCAGATGATACCTTGTACCATCCTGCTATCTACATCATACCCAGAGGAAACAATGCAAAATGAATCACATCTCAGTACAATTGTTTTACAGGTGATTGAAGAACAATATTATATAGATCTCATGTTTGTTTTGGTGATTCTTGCATTGTTCTGTGCAAAAAAAAAGCACAAGAAACCTGCTTTTCTTTGACTCCCAATGAGTTCTGTCAGACCTTCTACTAAGGTTTCTGATATGATGGTCACAATGTCCTTTCTTGCTTGCAACAACAGTGAGAATGGTCCTCTTCTCCAGGTGTCAGTACTCCCAAACTCTCACCCGTTGTGAATTCTGTTCACCTGTTATACCTAAGTTCATGGTTTTAAAGAATCTATATGTTCTGGGGTGTAATTCCCATGCCTAAGGTCTCTTAGATAGTATCTCTAGATGTTTTATCATTTTCATCTGTAGGAACTCCTCCCCAATTTTGTGATTTCCCTCATCTGACACCAATTTAACCCAATTCTCTATTAGGGAATGCATAATACTTATTACTTTGTCTTATGAGATGTATATAGCTTCTACTCTGCTCAGAGAGGCATATGTTATTTTAACTTTGTAATCCCATGCTTATCCCAAATGTTACAGATGCTTAAGATTGACAGTTTAGAATGAAAGACCCCCTACTCCTCTTTTTATAGAATATAAAATTATTTCTAATGTTCTTACCTGTCAGGATATTGGCAATTGAAATTGGAAATTTCCTTTCATAACAGGTTTTGATTTGAGGCAGATTTATATCCCTGAATAAATTCCAAGGTAATCATATGCTAAACAGCATTGATGGTATTCAGTCGGGCTTTAGCATGCATAACATGGTAGGCAATGATGCTAATCCTCATAGAATGATATTAGACTAAGTTTATGTCTTAAACTATATCCTCTTTAAGTATAAACTGTTATATTTTGGTCCCATAAATTAATATAATATACAAACTTTTGGAATTCAATTTAAATGTAATGAGTAATCTGTATTATCTAATTCTTAGTATTTGGAAAGCCAGAAGTTATATACCCTTGAGAAAAAATTGCTAAATGCAATTTCTATGTCATGGTGGGACCTTTGCTCCTGGAATATTAGCTCACAGTATGAATTTCTTGCAACTATTGGTCTATTTGAGAATCTATAATAACCAGATGTTTCTTAAAAAGAAAATGTTAAATTAGTTTTTCAAATTAAGCATAACATCTCAGTCAAAGTTCAACAGTGGTTGTGGTATAAAACATGATGATTCTGAAACATGCAGAAAATTGAATCCAAGTTTGTATCTTTTCTATAATTTGTGATTTCTGTTCCTTTAATCAGCTTGCCTGATAAATTTCTAAGGCATACTTACCTGCTTAGCAAGTGTGTTAATCTAGAGGCAAAGCCATTTCATATAGTGCAAAAGCAGTGAATGTTCTTCAGAGAAGTCCTGTCTGACCCTCAAAAAAATGTCACACTTTGTTTATGGGAGTTGTGCATCTTAAAGTTAATTCAATTGTGTGCATTCTGAATTCCTTCTCTGTTGTGTTGCTTATAGAAATAAAGTAAAACATTTCTTTACTGTGTCCATGCATGGATGACTATGTGTGGCCACTATAACCTGAAAGGACTCAGAAGAAATAACTTAAAGAATGTAAACAGCATAGGAAGATAGCAGAAACATCCAACAACATAGATTCCTTTCTGGGTCAACTTACAGTAGAGACTGGGGATATTTGCAGAAAGAGGATGTAAAGGCAGGATTCATTGTGAACAGCTAATGCCAAGAATTTCGAACTCTCTGTGATAGGACAGTTTCAAAAGTGTAATGGTGACATTAGTTTAGTGATATCTTAAATAAGCCACAATGGTTTTTCAAGTAATATCACATTAGCTCTATTTATTAATCATAAAAATGATTATATCACCTATCAAAAATTAAACAGCACAAAAAGTGAGATTTATCTACATGTAATTTGACTATCTGTTAAAAACATCTATAACTTTTTAAGGAAGGTTAACGAAATCTAGAGTATACAAAAATATAGCCCAGTAAAATATACACATGAAATACATGTGACTCATTCTCAGTGGATAAATCAATTAGTAAAAGTAGGCAAAGAAGACCACTGAGATAAAGTCAACAGTCCAAGAACAAACCTCAATTTGAAAGATTTAAAGACAAGGGAATGTTTAAACAGGTTACAGCTTATAAATCCCAGACTTTACTCAGAACAAACATCAAAGATTACATGTGAGAACTTGGTGAATCTGAAGACAATTATGCTGAGGAGAAACATCTTAGCAAAGTAGGCCTTCCTTCTACATGATTTTCTTTCCAAGAAATGTTGAACTGACCTGCACCAGCAGCTGTTAGTAGGAAGCCCGTGTACTCTGCAGGTTCACTTTGCACTGTCTACTGTAACATGTGGAGGTTTTATTGACTGTAAAGGTCAGAGAAGAGATCTGTTGGCATCTGGTAAGAAAATCCCTTTAGTGTACATAGTAGCACCACACCTCCAGTTAGCTATGAGTCAAATATCAACACTGCCAGGGCTGTGAAATGGAAAATTCCAGTGTTTGTGTCCTATGGCTATTTGACAAGAGGAGAACTTTGTAAGGACATTAGATTAGTCTATGTTTTTATTTCGCTGGTGATTATATGGTCTTAGACACTATTCAAATACAACTGTGACCTTGCTACAGGGGCATCTTTGATTGATTATAAACATTGAAAAGCACAGTGTCATTTCACTTGTCAGTTGCTTTGCTAATTCCAGGTTATTACTTCTGCCAGGAATCCTCTTTTTAATCTTTTCCTGAGAACCTCGGGAAAAGCATCAGTTTCTCATCCAGACTTTCTCTTACATCCTGGGCAATGTGCATGCTTGATTATCACAGTCTTAGAACACAATCTTATTAATACTATGCTGATACAGAGCAAAACTAAGCATAGAGGGAAACTTAGGAAGATGACTTGATAATCTACTCAGACAAATGAAGACAGAGGTTAAAATTAAGCCATATCATCCAGTTAACTAGCCCCACTTTTAATTTCTGAATATTTTCTATCAGTAGTCCACACTGTAGGGAAAGAAGTCTAGTTATATTGTTTCTATTGAGTTTTCACTATATATTCAGTATATAGTCTATGAAAGCATTATGCAACATTATTCCCTAGATGTATCAGTGCCACAACAAACAGTCCAACCATTTGATCAAGAAAATATCATCATGTATAATACTGGCTGGTTGGCAAACTCTCAGGTCCAGTGGTTTGAGTATGCTAGACAATGGGAAGTGGCACTATTAGGAGCTGTGGTCTTCTTAGAAGAATTGTGTCACTGTGGGAGTGTGTTTGAGGCCTGCTAGTGCTCAAGCTCTAAATCATGTAGAAAGTCTCCACACGCCTACCTTTGGATAAAGATAAAGAACTCTCAGCTCTTTCTGCACCATAGCTGCCTCCATACTGCCTCGCTTTTCACCGTGATGATAATAGACTGAATCTCTAAAACTGTAACCCAGCTCCAATTAAATATTGTCCTTTATAAAAGTTGCCTTGGTCATGGTGTCTCTGCAAAGCAATAAAAATCTAACTAAGACACAAGGAATAGGACTATTTTTAATGGTGTACCTAGCACAAAAATATAAATGGACACAGTATAATTACTCTAAATATTAAAAAAATTCAATAAGATAGAAAGAACTTACTTTTCACACTCACTACATTTTAATGAGTCTCAATGATTTGTTTCATTGACTTGACTCACTATAAAACGAAGCTACATTTCCATATTCTGTGCAGTCAAAGGGCCAACGGAATTATAATGAGTGTTTTTTCATATTCATCTGGTTATTTTGCTGACAAGTAGTAATATTTACATGTGTAATAAGCTAAATGACTCTCAAGTATTTGTATCAATACAATTCATACAATTATATAGCTATCACATAAATATATATGAAAACACTATACCAGAATTTTAAAGTATTATAATATTTTATTTGTTTTTCTCTTACTTGAATTTTTCCATTACACAAATCTTTCCTTCACTCAAAAGCCAACTTCCACCATTTTAAACAAACTTTTAAACAATTTAAATTCATCTACTAAAGGAGACTATGTTAAGTTGTGGCAAAATATATAACAAAGCACTAAGTTCTTAAGTTGATTTTCTTTGTGATTTATGTAAATTTCCATGTTTATAAACTTAGAAGACTTTATTTTTTATTGGATATTTTATTTATTTACACTTCAAATTTATCTCCTTTCCTGGTTTTCCCTCTAGAAATCCCCTATCCCATTTTCCTTCCCCCTGCTTCTATGAGGATGCTCCCCCACTCCCCCACCCACTCCCACCTCACCACTCTGGCATTCCTTTACACTGGAGCATTGAGCCTTCAGAGGACCAAGGGCCTCTCCTCCCATTGATGCCAGAAAACGCCATCCTCTGCTACATATCCAGCTGAAGCCATGAGTCCCTCCATGTGTACTCTTTGGTTGGTGGTTTAGTCCCTGGGAGCTCTGGGGAGTCTGGTTGGTTGATATTGTTGTTCTTCCTATGGGATTGCAAACCCCTTCAGCTCCTTCAGTGTTTTACCTAACTCCTCTACTGGTGTCCCTGTGCTCAGTCTAATGGTTGGCTGCAAGCATCCACATCTGTATTTGTCAGGCTCTGACAGAGCCTCTCAGGAGACAGCTATATCAGGCTCCTGTCAGCGAGCACTTCTTGGCACCAGCCATGGTGTCTGTATATAGTGTGGATCCTCAACTACAGCAGTCTCTGGATGGCCTTTCCTTCAGTCTCTGCTCCATATTGTTTCCCTGTATTTCACTGAAACAGGAACCTTTCAGAATTAAAAATTTAGAGATGAGTGGGTAGCCCCATCCTTCAACCAGGGGCCTTGCCTAAACGCTAGATATGGTCTCTACAAGTTCTCTTTCCCCTTTGCTGGGGAAAAGCTAAGTTAGACTCCAGAGAACCAAAAAACCCTTTTAAAAATGGGGTACAGAGCTCAACAAAGAATTCCGAACTCAAGAATATCGAATGGCCAAGAAACGTCTAAAGAAATGTTCAACATCCTCAGTCATTAGGGAAATGCAAATCAAAATGACCCTGAGATTCCATCTCATACCAGTCAGAATGGCTAAGGTCAGAAACTCAGGTGACACCAGATGCTGGCAAGGATGTTGAGAAAAAGGAACACTCCTCCATTGTTGAAGGGCTTTGCAAACTGGTACACTCTGAAAATCAATCTGAAGGTTCCTCAGAAAATTGGACATAATACTACCTGAGGGTCCAGCTATACCATTTCTGGGCATATACCCAAAAGATGCTCCAACATATAACAAGGACACATGCTCTACTATGTTCATTGCAGCCTTATTTGTAATAGCCAGAAGCCGGAAACAACCCACGTGTCCCTTAACAGAGGAATGGATACAGAAAATGTGGTACATTTACACAATGGAGAACTAATCAGCTATTAAAAACAATGAATTCCTGAAATTTGCAAGCAAATGGATGGAACTAGAAAATATCATCCTGAGTGATGTAACCCAATCACAAAAGAACATACATGGTACTCACTGATAAGTGAATATTAGGCAAAACAATCCAACAACTTACAGACCATATGAAGCTCAAGAAGACCAAAGTGTGGATGCTTCAGTCCTTCTCAGAAAGGGGAAGAAAATACTCAAGAGGTGAAGTGTAGGAGGGACTTGGGAGGAAGATAAGAGGGGCGGGGGAAAGTAGGGCAGAATCAGATATGGGATAATAGACAGAGAGTCAGTGTTGGGTTATGGTGTGTGTCCCAAGTCTGTCTCGCCACAGAGGACACTACAGGAGAGAGAGGCTTGGGAAGTTTGACTGTGCTCTCACCACAGTTTTGGGCATCGGGCTATGTGAAATTGTAGGACCCCTCTCCGGGGAAGTGAGAGGTCCTGGTGACTGCCAGTGTTGGCTAGGAGTTCCCTGGGCCAAAAGGCAACTGAGAAATAACTGGTTCTCAAGCTCTTGGGCCTTTAGGCACTTCTAGAAGTTGTGAAAGAGCCTAGAATGAAGAGAGGGCTTACAGGCTGCATTGGTCTGCAGCCGAAGGGGAGAAAAAGGGAGAAAAATTCTGGCTGTATCTTTCGGGGATGAGAGTCTTGCTTGCCTTGCTTGGGTTGGTGGTCTCCATGGCTGGGAATGCAGAGAGGTCTTCTACAGGAGATTAGACTCAGCTTTGTAGATGAAGGCCTGCTCCACAGTTCCCCACAGTGGATCCCGAAGAAGCAAAATGGTCCATGGTTTTAAGATGTTTATTGTCATGACGGAAAGTAGATGAAAACTATATCCTCATTTTTTCACGGGGGTCGGGGGTCGGCTGAGGTTAAATACCTTTTACAAGGAGAAGGGTCTGGGAAGGAACGTTTAATTACTACGCCCCTCTGGCCTTTAGGTACCTCATTAATATGGAGATTTGTCTTGAGGCTCCATGGCCTGTAGTCATGCCCTCTACCTGTGGAGGGGCTACAGGGTGTTGTCCTTACATGACTAAAGGAGACAAATCTATGAAGTTCTGTGGCCTCATGTCAGGAGTCTAAAGTCTGGGAGTGTGGTGCAATGTCTGCCATCCCTTGTAGGGGACTCTGAGGGGTCTCCAATAGTTTCTAACCAGTACTCACTAGGCTGCCTTTCATGATCCCACAATTTCATGGTCAGGAAATTGAACAGAGGTGTGTAGCAATGGGGGATGGAGAACTGGGTGTAGCCACCAGAAAGTCCCAGATGATGCCAGAAAAGCAAGGGGTTCCCAGGACCCAATGAGGATGACATTAGAAAACTTTCTAAACCTTCATATGAATCTAGCATACAACTAGAGAAAAGGAATTAAAGAACAATACTGTAGATGTAGTGTTCTGGAAAAAGTATTACAAGAGAATGTGAAATAAGAAAGGTAACAGATTATTCAATTGATAGATAGCTGCTTCCCTGAAAGAAAGCCACCATGGCACACCATATAGACAGAAACATGTTGGGTAAAAATATAGCTATGAGACAGGCCCTGCTTGCTATGTATTGCAGCTAGATATAGTTATTATCAGAGCTAAGAAACTGTGTATATGCTCCTGAGAATTCTGTCCCAGGGGATTTATGTTGTATCTCGTTGCTTAAAACACTTTTCATTTACTCCAGAAGATGTCTGTTGAGAAGCTTGTTGTTGTTATTGTTTTTATTTTTTTTAACTTATTCACTTTACATCCAGCTCTCTACCCTCCCCCAAGGTCTCCCCATCCCACAATCCCCCCATCCCTCTTCTCTTTCTCCTCTGAACAAGCAAGGGGCCTCCTGGGTATCCCCCCATCCTGGCACATCAAGTATCTGCCAGGCTAGGTGGAGAAGACTGTTGTTGGTAATGATTATAAGAAAACTAAAGAGCTAAAGAAAATTCATTTAAATCCAGTCAGTTCGTTCCATGTTATAAATATATTAACTCACCACATTGGATCTCATAAACGAGTATCATACTATCATGTGTCCACTCAAAATAATAAAAACTTCATCTGAGCAACACAGCAAACATAAAGAAGCACCACAGAAGCAAACAATACAAAATTATGCAAAATTTAAGGTGAGATGTGACCAAGACAACACAGGCTTATGACAAAACAATAATAGTAACATTAATAGTAAGCTAACCATAAAGAGGAGACTCCTGAAAATGTCAACAGGCAGCAGACTTTAGTTCTGAGTACTGCTGAGACAGAACATCAGAGAGAAATATGGAATTAATTTTGTTTAACATTTGGGAGAATAGATTTAAAAAAATTCACAGAGGAGAAAATTTGTATTTTGAGAAAGTACTCAATTTGCAAATAAAGAGACATTAAGATTTTAGTATAATGTTTGTATTTATCTCAATCAAGAGGCAAGTACTAAGACATTTTTTGTATTTTGATAATCTTGATAATGCAGGAGAGTCTGGAGTCTACATGTCCTTACTGATCTTGAATATACAGTTTAATGGAGCCTATTAAATAACTGTGTATTGACCTAAATATCTATGGATTATTACATGGTTGAGGTGGTAAAATTTAAAAGACACATTAAAAAGATATTGTCTAAAGGTAAATTTAAAAGATACTATGAAACCATGTTGTCAGGAAACTGCATGGATGTTAAAATGTGCCATATCAGTAAGAAAGCAATCTGAGACAATGTTGCAAAGCTGGAGTTGGGTGTGTTCTAGTACTAGAGGAGAGAGTAGTAGATTGTGTGAGATGCCAAGGAAACCAGAAGACAAGAAACTGCTGATAAATTTTAGTAAAATTTCTCATGTTTGTCACTTTTTCCCAATAAAAGTTATCAAAATAATTTGTCAAATTAAAATATAACAAGACATTTATGTCCTAGGACTATCTTTGTGAAAAGTGAAGTTATACAAACTATAAAATAGTTAAAATTTTCTCAACAGATATCATTTAGAGAGCTGGGCAGTGGTTGCACACGCCTTTAATCCCAGCACTTGGGAGGCAGAGGCAGGTGGATTTCTGAGTTCGAGGCCAGCCTGGTCTACAGAGTGAGTTCCTGGATAGCCAGGGCTGTACAGAGAAACCCTGTCTCAAAAAAAACAATATATATATTAGATATGACAATGATTGGTTTTTTTATACTGTTGCTTGCATCCACTCAAGTAAGAAAAGATTGTCAAGAGAAATCTTTAGCTTTTTGTCATGGTCACACATTTTAATTGTGTGTTTGATATAATTATAACTACATAGAGATTGGTCAGCTATTCTGCTGTTCCTTCAAAAACTTGATTCTGTCTTATATTATATTCTTATTCTTTAATCAGTGATCTCTAACGGGGTGCTGTACCAGCTGATTAGCCATTAACGTAAATTCATTTGAATGATACCTATATCTCCCCTCTAAAAATTATTTATTTTTAATTATCTCTATTTTTACTATAATAAGATAATTATATTCTCTCCTCAATCCAACTATAAGAACTATTTCTACTTGTGATCCAAGGTGATCTTCCCAAATTCAATTCAAGAATCCTTAGGAGAGTCACTCAGAGAGAAGAATCTTTGAAGACAAAGATTCCCTACTTTATATGTTTTCTTGTGAGACTGATGTTCTTCCCATTGTCTTTATTTTACATATGCATATATTTTCTTTTCCTTACATTTTATTATGAATACATAAAACAAGACATAAAATTTTATAGTCTATATCACTTTATAGCTACCATCCAGAGTTTTAAACTGTTGTAATTATAGTCACAAACTTGAAAAGAGAAATGCTTAGATTATAAGAGACATTTTCTTAATCAAAATCGAACCATATGACATGATATTAATGGATAAATCTTAATCCAATAATAATAAACAATAATAATATTTTTCAAGAAAAGTATTTCAGTCATCAAATCAGTGGTTTTAAAGATTACCAGCCAAGTATGATGATAACAAGTATGCTTGAAATCCTACTCAGGAGTTCCAGACAGCAGCTTGAGGTATTCCTCAATACCTTGAGCTACATGGCAAGTTCAAAATCAGCCTGGGATATGTGAAAAAGGAAGCAGACAACCAATAAGGGGTATCTTTTTGTTGAGTTTATTTCATGGTTTTGCATTGTTTTGGGTTGGTTGGTTGGTTGGTTGGTTGGTTTTCTTTGTTTGTTCATTTGGTTGGTTGGTTGGGTGTTTGTTTTTGTAGTCCAAGGACAGAGAGAAAATTGAAATTATTTATGGAAAACAAGAAGTAGAAATAAAAAAGAAAAACACTATAAAATATAATATAGTTTTAATCAGGAAAATTATGTTAGGCCTGGGTAGTGGTGCAGGTTTCTATCTTAGTCTCAGAACTTAGCAGATAGAGGCAGGTGAATCTAAGTTCAAGGTAAGTCTGATTTGCAGAGTAAGTTTCCCTGGCTACTCAGAGAAACCCTGTCTTGAGAAAGCAAAACAACAACAACAAAGATCTGTTAGGATTTTTTTGTTATGTTGAAAAGACAGAATAATAGCTTTGTTGTTTTTAGGACTAAATAGTATTTATGAGAAGAAGCCCAGCAGGGGCTTCTCAGAAATGATGAGCTGATCATGCAATATGTTATCACTTGTTATCAGGAAAAGCCCCGACCAAAGAATGCCTAAAGAAGCTTTACAGCTCAACAAGGTAAAAATAAAACTACTTCCTTAAAGAAGAAGTATACAGATTATCAGAATGATTAGGACCATCTAAACAGAGGAAAATTTCAACACATTTTCAGTGATTTCTTCACACGTTTAAATATGCTTACTAACTATCTATCAAGAAATCATGGTGAAAGGATATAAAAAATTCATACAGAAGCTTGAGACCCCCACCATCTGAATTAAGGTTGGCAGGTTCACAGGCCCAGGTTCCAGGAACTAGCTGGCCACCTGAAGAAAGAACTAGCAGGGGGCAAGTCAGCCAGGTCGTTCGACAAAGAATAACAGAACTAGTAATACAGGTTGGCCAAGTCACCCCAGAAGTGACTGACCATGAGGTAAATGACTAGGCTAAGGTCACATTCCTGAATAGAATCTGTACAGGATGTTTCCCACTCCCCACCCTGGTCTGTGACAAGATGAATAATAGGTTGAAACCTTCTGTATACAGGATGTTACTCCCCCACACACCCTGGTTTGTGACTAGCCAAATAAAAGGTTGAAACTTTCCAACTATTTTTATGATGTAGGTCGGGATTTCTCCACTGTCTCCTCCTGGTTTCCCTCTTCACCCCCCTGGTTTGCAGTTTTCTCCTGTAAATACCCCTTGCTCAGGAGTCTCGGGTCGACGCTCCCCTTGTGTGCCTTCGCCTCAGCCGACTGATACCCCGAAATCCGGAAATAAAGCCTTTTACGGTTTGCAGCAAGTTTGGTCTCCTGTGATTCTGGGTGGTTGAAATCTCCTGAGGCTTGAGTGGGAATCTTCCCACTCCGGGGGCCTTATAATGGTTCTGTGATGATTAACCATTATCACTAGTTTAATCAGACTTATAATGCTTAGAAGGCATAGCTCTGAGTTTATCTTTGAGAGATTTCCCCAGGTTTAACTGGGAAAGGGTAACCTCTAGAGATAAATAAAACAAGAAGAGCAGGAATTCAGCTGTGCAACAGTGTAGATTTCCTTCTGCTTCCTGGGTGTGGCTCAGCTACCCTAATCTCCTATTGAAATGACTTCCATTTCATTGTAAAATCTACTCATTCAACTGTGAGCTAAACTAAACTTTCTTCCCTTGTCTTTATTGACTACTGTGGCACAATAATGAGTTAAGTAACTAGTATAGGCACTTATATATTACCTTCTTCAGAGGCAGTTGTTTGTAACTTTGAAATAAAAAGAAATTATGGACCCATATGTCATGTGGTCTCATAGCCCTTAACTCAACCACATAATATATGAGGAGACAAATATCTAAGGTTTGAGAAGAGTAATCTAAGATTTAGTTTTTGTTTGTTTGTTTGTTTGGTTTTGAGGAAAAGAAGTAAACATAATTGAATCATTCATTAATGAAGATTTACGTATCTTTTCACAATTTTAAACAAGAGCTATGTACTGACTTGTCTATATGTAATACCACGGTTTCTTGTGAAAAGATACACAGGTTTTGTTAGAATAAAAAGAAAAGGAGCACCAAGACTTAAAGAAAGGCTGCTCTAACATTCTTGTCCTAAATGTCCTCCAGTGATTCTTTTTTTGTATTAAGTCTGTAGCCACCATGGAAACGGTTTTTGGTTTTTATGTAATTGCTACACCTGGTCAGCAGTAGAGAGCCACTTTTCAAGGCTTGAGATTTTTTAGAATAGCATTAACAAAAAGAATTCTTTAGCAAAAGATAAGCATTTTCCATAATAAAAGATCTGCCTTGAAGCCTTACTGTTTAGTGCAAGACCCAAAGATAAATAAGATATACCCCTACTGTGGAGGAAGTAGAAGGTGGTAGTCTATTTTTGTAGGCATAGAATTTGGATTAAATAACTCATACATCTTCTGGCCACATAGGGAGAAATCTGTGGAGTGCAGATGCATTTCCTTTCTGCAGGGCTTTAAGTACCAAATTCAATTCAAAGAAGAAAATCTTGAGCACCAAGGAGACTTTGGAGTATAATAATGCACAGAAATGGTAAAACTACATTCTCAACCAATGAAATGAGTGCCACACTAGAGGGAGTTAAGATAGAAAACCAGAGCTAACAATTTATTCACAAAGAGAATGAGTAGCTAATACAACAATTTATTTTCACCTGTAACAGCCAGCATTTTTTATATACAATAGGGAGAAGACAGTCTCATAATTTTAAGGTGGCTTCTGGAGGAAAGAGCATGATGCAGCACAAGCGTCTTTCATAAATGTCAAGTAGATACATTAAGGGACTACACGATGCACCAGAGTCATTAGTAGAGCATGAATATTGAATACCCTTTTGAGAATGACTATTTTCTCTTCAAATGGAGTATTCTTCCTATTGTTCAGAGAGGGGAATAGGAGAAAGCATAGGGAAGATCCTCTTTGTCTTTAATCTCACTAGGTGCCAGTTAGCCTATTAGGATTTCTCTCATTTGCTTTGTGTTCTCTTGAGTGGAGCCAAGTGGCAGCCTGTGAATCTAATCTCTTGTCTATAACAGGCATTTGACGCCACACTTGCCTGTTCAGTATTCCAGATTCCTGATGATTCTAAACATTCACCTTCTTCAACCTGGAGTTATTGAGAAAATGCAGAGAAACAGTAGAATGGTGATATTCAAGTCATCATATTTGTGTGACAAGCTCCTTGTCTACTAAGACTCATTGGTCCTGCTGTTGACATTGAAATAATTTCTGAACTGAAAACACAGAATGGGTTGTCTTGTTTCATAGATCCTCTAGATAGGATACAACCCTGTTAATACCTTAAATTCAGTGCAATGATACTCATATTTGATTTCTGCCTTCTTTAAATGTGAGGACACATTTGTGAGGCTTTTTTAGCCACTACATCTATGATAATTTGTTACAGCAATTAGTAAAATAGAAGACTCACGTTTCTGCCTATTTGGATAGTATGTCCTATGAAATTGTGAGACAGCAAATAAACAAAAGAGAAAAGAGAGAAAAAATTATTGTAAAACTCAGTACAAGAAAATGTCAGATATACAAAAAATCCAGGTGCACATTATTACTCATGCTTTTTTAAAGAGTAGATGTGCTAAGTGGTTCCTGCAGGGTGCCGCTGGATGTGTCAGGATAGAACCATCACCAGAGAAAATGAAGGACATGTGGAATTAACACTGTGTCAAGGGATAGCAACAGCTTCAAAGGACAGGAAAAATTCAAGTGTAAAAGGAGATAAGGGTGAACAACAGAAAGGACAGCAAATGTTAATGCTAAGAGTGTTTTCCTTTCCAGGGCACATTTTCCTGGGTCTATACTGCAGAAGGCTACTTGGAGGACACTGTTGTGTGATACATAACTCAGTTTTGGAACCTTGACTGGAACAACACAATGTTTTTTTAAAGGACACATAAACACACCTACAGAAAGAAAAGTTAGGATCATGTGGGAAGAGCTCACACTGCTAGAGTGGACCAACTACCCAACTATAACTTCAGTGTGATTAATATGTACAGCATAGGAGGAGACTTAGCTAGGAAGGCTGAAAGGTCTTTTTAAAGGAACAATCTCAGTCTATAAACATCTGGGAGAAGGTAGTGGCAGTTGATGATTTCTGTACATGGTCAACACCCTCATACGAAAGCATTGCCACGCCACTGAGCTTGATGTAAAGAAAGCTTTGCCAATACTCATGGGTCTGAAGAATTGGTCCAAGTAAATAATATATGATGAGGCTAGATTTCATCCTCTTCTTACACATGCATTCAGGGTTACTTGGCTCTCCAATGGGCATCAAAGTCAATCTGGTAAGTGGACTGTTGATGAAGATTCACACCAGTCTGAGAAAGGTACTGCACTCTGCTATAAATCATCCCAGTATGGATACACCAGTCTTGTAGTCCTGCAAACAATTTGGTAAGGGAAAACTATATTTAACAGATCTAAACATGGAAAGATGGTGCCGATAGGATGAGGTTTCATGTTAGTGTTCTAGAAGGGGTTGGCAAAATAACTTCTGAGCATTAAATCATTGTTTTCTGTCATGTAAACACCAAACTCTTTCTCTGCACAATATTTAAAATAGTTTTTGCCTAGACTATTCACAGTCTTTTCTCTTATTTCTTGCTCTTAGGTTTGTCTCTGTTGCTGCATGTAGTTTTAAAAATCCAATGCTACTGTCTTTGACAGGAGCTGCTGCTCTACCAGCCTCTTCCTGCTCCCTTTTGTTCCACTCAGCTTAGCTCTGGGACTATTACAGTCAGGCTTCCTTTGGTACCCACCTTTAAGCTCTTGGAGGAGATCCAGGAGGAGATCTGGGAGGAGATCTCATGACACTAGCCCTCTCCTGAGACCGTTGAATGCACTGACAAAAGACACTCTAACAGCTTTATTACTTTAGAACTTGCCTGCTAGGTACAGTTGCTGGGCACAAATATCTCCTGGCTAGATATGCATGCCCCGACCCAACTTCAGAAAACCCAAAAGAAAGAGGGCCTCCCAGGAGCTTTAACTCAGGCAGCATCCCAGGTAAAAATGAATCACCCGTGATATCTGCTGTTAGAAGTTCTAATCCAGATGCTGGCCTCCGATCTTATACTACTCAGACCTTTGAAGGGCTACTGACAAGAACATCAAACAGCTAGAGATTGACATTACTAATCTGAAGAAATCCCTCATTTCACTGTCTGAAGAGACCTCCTAAAATCTCAAAGATCCTTATTGGACTTGATTTACTCTATTACAATAGAAAAGGCTGTGTACAGCTCTTGACTGTGTGCAGCCCTTAAAGAAGAATGTTGCCTTTACATAGACAAGGAGGGTTAAAGAGAGTCTGAAATAGGTCAGTGAAGCCCCCTAAAAAAATCAGAGAGAGAAAGAGAAGGATGAATGCTGGTACAAGAATTGGTTTTCAGCCTCTCCAAGGTTGTCAACCCTATTTCCTCCCATCTTGGGACCGTTATTTGGGTTCTTTTTGCTTATTTCTTCTGGTCCCTGGCCCTCAAATAGGCGAAATAACTCTGTGATACTACAGATAAATAATTTGGTAGCAAAATCTACTCAGATACATTATCATAAGTTAGCTATGGAGGACCACGAGACTCAAGTTGAGATTGTCACCTTATACAGGGTATTTCCAAAACCCATCTCCACCCAACCTAAAAGGGGGGGACTTCTGCCCCTAGACCAAGCAGAGAGGGGCCACCCAGAACCACCACTGACAGGTGATCTGAATTATTGCTTAGGCTGCGAGGCTAAGCACTGCAAGGGAATATAAATAAAAGATAAAAATATCTATCTGGGTTCCCTGAGGGACAAGCCTGACTGCATAGGGGTTGATGTCAAAAGTATCCCCTCTCCAGGAAAAAGACATCGGGATGGGTATGGCCCTCATGCCTCAGTGGACAACAACAGGGGGACTGGAGCCATTACAAGGTCCCCTTCAAGTACTGGAGGTCAGGCCTCTATCCCCGCCTTCACAAGATTAGAATTGCCACAGCCCTTCTATACTTAGAGAAGGGAGGAGATGTCAGGGGCAGCCCTGCTTACACACTGAAGGCCTAAAATCAGCCATAGGCCTAAAATCAGCAATAGGCCTGTCATACATGTATACTAACACCAAGTCTTGGGTCTCAGTGGAAAAACATTGAAACAGATGGCTATAAGCTAATGTAAACAGGCAGCTTTTGTCGAAATTTACAAGCCTGATAGTCATAGACCTTGTAAATAGGTACCCTTGACAGACAATACCAACTTAAATAAGGACAAACGAGTTATAGGCAGAGTCATAGTGACTTGTCCCCTGAACCTTCACCCAGCTGATACCTGGTTCTGAAAGATATCTGTATTCCCCCTGAACACCTACACTCCAGTGTCATTCCATTCCCCACATCCTGCCTTTCTGTGTTTATAACCCCTGTGTGAATGAATTACAATTTAAAAAAAATTAAATAAATAAATAAATAAATAAATAAAAGAAAAGAAAAAAAAAAGAAATGCATGCCCCTTCCAATTTATTATCTATATTCCTCCTCCTGACTTAATCTTAATGGCTTGTTTCAGCTAGCACTCACCAAACATTTTGCCAATCCCCCTGTAGCAGAGGCTGCATGCTCTAGGTATACCCAAGACCTTACATGGTTGCTTCATCTCGTTTTCTCCGAAGCATGACAGAAAAGCTCCTTCTTTTCTTCCCTGGGCTCCTTTTCCTCTTGGGACCCAGAAATCCTACCTGTAACTTCCATCCAGTAATTGGCTCCTGACCTTCTTTATTGACAAATTAAGAACAAATTAGGAAACTAGACCTTAGTATCAGAACTTCCCCTTACATGTTATGACACCCCAGACTGTATCACTTACTAGTTCTCTGAAGCTGTGATGTTCTACAGTTATGTAGTGCCATTCCCCTCTTCTTGACCTATGGTGACCTTTTGTGATGTTCACCTTTAATTTCTGCTTGGTTTTGTGGAACACCTACCTGCAAGGTTGCCATTTTATACTCTTGCAAATTTGAATTATGGTGTAATAATGTGTTGGCCAAAGAAACTGAGCAAAAAAATGCATGTAAAGAGCATCATCAGATCCAGCATAGCTTTGCATCTTCACCTTACTAGACTTGGGTTCGTTAGTATCTTTTCCCCTACAGATTTCTGTATAGTATTGAAAGCAGAACTTACCTGCAACCATGAAACACTTGGCGTTCATGAGAATGAATGTTGGCTGTCTTAAAGTCATTAACATATTTTTACTAGTCACAAAATAAACACAATATAGCCTTGTCTGATGATACAGAGCGCTCACATTGCCTTAAATGCCAGGTGCTCTTTGATTACTGTGAAGAAAGCATGTAATGTCTCCCTTGTGAGCTCTGTTGTGAATAGGGACATGTGGGTTAAAATAAACATTTAGATTCTATCATCCCTCTTTTGACAACCTTCCTTGCTTTTTCAAAGTTTCACATCTCTCAAAAAATATAAGATAAAAAGCCTTCAAACTGGAACTCTGTTTTCAAAGGAGCAAGATTCCTAAAAAAAATAATAATAATTTCAAACACTTTCAGATAAACATTTTATTTAAAATTATTCTAAGGAATTCTATGCAGGGATGCAGTACCAGCCTGATGGTATCTCTACAAAATACTGGTGTTTATGAGACCAGCATATACTCGGTATTAGAATTCTGAGATCATTCTCAATCTTTGAGATAAAAGGAGTAACTCAACAGAGTTTTAAATCGTGTATATCAGCAAGTTCTCAGAGAACTGAGGGCAAAGGCTGAAAACACAAAGCTTTTGTATTTTATATAAAGAAATAACTGTTTTATCCCAAAATCTCTGATTTTTATGTCTTTAGTTGCTTTTCCAGGAGTGTTTTTAATAGTGTTTGTGATAACGTTAGTAGTCCTACCTAGACATAATACCAAGTAAGCAGATAATCAATATGTAGTAAAGGCAAGGGTATCAAGGCAGAGTTTCTTGTTGCTTAATAAACCAATTAAAGACCAAAGAAAAGTGGCTGTAATCAGAGAATAGTTATTGAGAAGTGTGTTCTGAACTGTTTGTCAACTTTTGTCAACCTTACACAAACCTAGACATACTTGGGAAAACTGTCAATTTAGGAATTGTTTCACCAGACTGGCCTATGGAGATGTTTATGAAGCATTATTTTATTTTATTTTGTTTTATTTTGCTTTATTTTGTTTTGTTTTGTTTTTGACTGATGATTGTTGTTGCAAGGTCAATCTAGCAGTGACCAGTCCCATTGCTGGGCAGGTGGACCTGACCTATATATGAAATGTAGTTGATTATTTGAGAGTAAGCTAGCCAGTAAGAAGCATTGCTTGCCTCGGGGTTCCTGCTATGAATTCCTGCCCTGAAATTCCTTGAGGATTGACTATCTATCACTTGTAAAATAAAATGTAGTCAAACGTTTTTCTTCAAGTTGTTTTTGGTCATAGTGTTTTTTATAGAATAAGAAAAAAGCCCTGCCTGGTCCCTGGGACTGGAGCAGACACAGAGTCGGTCTGCTCCTGTCCTGTGGAGAAACTGAATCCTGAGTCATCCAGGAGCCACAGCACTCAGAGCAGCTGGTAAGAACTCCATCTCACTCCCTAAGCCCCAGAAATACATCTGGGAACCAGGGACATCCAGGGCACAGCAGCTACCCAAACCCCGCCCCTCCAGAATTCCACTTCCCTTCGGCCCCTGCCTGGTCCCTTGGACTGGAGCAGACACAGAGTTGGTCTGCTCCTGTCCTGTGGAGAAACTGAATCCTGAGTCATCCAGGAGCCACTGCACTCAGAGCAGCTGGTAAGAACTCCATCTCACTCCCTAAGCCCCAGAGATACATCTGGGAGCCAGGGACATCCAAGGCACAGCAGCTACCCAAACCCCGCCCCTCCGGAATTCCACTTCCCTTCGGCCCCTGCCTGGTCCCTTGGACTGGAGCAGACACAGAGTCGGTCTGCTCCTGTCCTGTGGAGAAACTGAATTCTGAGTCATCCAGGAGCCACTGCACTCAGAGCAGCTGGTAAGAACTCCATCTCACTCCCTAAGCCCCAGAAATACATCTGGGAGCCAGGGACATCCAGGGCACAGCAGCTATCCAAACCCCGCCCCTCCGGAATTCCACTTCCCTTCGGCCCCTGCCTGGTCCCTTGGACTGGAGCAGACACAGAGTCGGTCTGATCCTGTCCTGTGGAGAAACTGAATCCTGAGTCATCCAGGAGCCACAGCACACAGAGCAGCTGGTAAGAACTCCATCTCACTCCCTAAGCCCCAGAAATACATCTGGGAGCCAGGGACATCTAGAGCACAGCAGCTACCCAAACCCTGCCCCTCCGGAATTCCACTTCCCTTCGGCCCCTGCCTGGTCCCTGATACTGGAGCAGACACAGAGTAGGTCTGCTCCTGTCCTGTGGAGAAACTGAATCCTGAGTCATCGAGAAGCCACTACACTCAGAGCAGCTGAAACTGAATTCTGAGTCATCAGGGACCCACTGCACTCAGAGCAGCTGGAGCCACTGCACTCAGAGCAGCTGACACAGAGTTGGTCTGCTCCTGTCCTGTGGAGAAACTGAATCCTGAGTCATCTAGGAGCCACTGCACTCAGAGCAGCTGAAACTGAATCCTGAGTCATCGAGAACCCACTGCACTCAGAGCAGCCGAGGAGCCACTGCACTCAGAACAGAAGGATTACCAGATCCAAGAGGTGGCCTGAGTCCCAGGAGTTCTTCCACCCGGGAGATTAGGGGCATAAGACCACAGAGACCTCTGGACTCCGAGGAGCTCTGCAATAAGCAAGATAACTGGAAATACAGATTCCAATCTTACACAGAGAGGGCAGGTACCACTAGAGTTACCCAGATGGCGAAAGGCAAGCGCAATAACATAAGCAACAGAAACCAAAGTTTCTTGGCATCATCAGTGCCCAGTTCTCCCAATATAGCAAGCCCTGAACACCCCTTCACACCTGAAAAGCAGGATTCAGAATTAAAATCACTTCTCATGATGATGATAGAGGATTATAAGAAGGAATTAAGTAACTCCCTTAAAGAAATACAGGAGAGTACAAGTAAACAGATAGAAGCCCTTAAAGAGGAATCACAGAAATCCCTTAAAGAAATGCAAGAAAACACAAAGAAGGAATTAAACAAAAACATTCAGGATCTGAAACTGGAAATAGAAACAATAAAGAAAGTTCAAAGGGAGACAACCATGGAGATAGAAAACCTAAGAAAGAGATCAGGAGTCACAGACGCAAGCATCACCAACTGAATACGAGAGATAGAAGAGAGAATCTCAAATGCAGAAGATACGGTGGAAAATATTGACACAGTTGTCAAAGAAAATGAAAAAAGCAAAAAACTCCTAACTCAAAACATCCAGGAAATCCAGGACACAATGAGAAGACCAAACCTAAGGATAATAGGTATAGATGAGAATGAAGATTCCCAACTTAAAGGGCCAGTAAATATCTTCAACAAAATCATTGAGGAAAATTTCCCTAACCTAAAGAACAAGATGCCCATAAACATACATGAAGCCTACAGAACACCAAATAGACTAGACCAGAAAAGAAATACCTCCCGTCACATAATAATCAAAACATCAGATGCACAAAACAAAGAAAAAATACTAAAAGCAGTAAGGGAAAAAGGTCAAGTAACATATAAAGGCAGACCTATAAGAATTACACCAGACTTCTCACCAGAGACTATAAAAGCCAGAAGAGCCTGGACTGACATCATACAGACACTAAGAGAACACAATTGCCAGCCCAGATTACTATACCCAGCAAAACTCTCAATCACTATAGATGGTGAAACCAAGATATTCCATGACAAAACCAAATTTGCACAATATCTTCCCACAAACCCAGCACTTCAAAGGATAATTGATGGAAAATGCCAACACAAGGAGGGAAACTACAACCTAGGAAAAGCAAGTAAGTAATCTTCCAACAACCCCCAAAAAAGATACAAACATAACTTTACCTCTAATAAAAAAAAATAACAGGAAGCAACAATCATTTTTCCTTAATATCTCTTAACATCAATGGTCTCAATTCCCCAATAAAAAGACGCAGACTATCAGACTGGATACACAAACAAGACCCAGAATTTTGCTGCATACAAGAAACGCACCTCAGTGACAAAGACAGACACTACCTCAGAATAAAAGGGTGGAAAACAATTTTTCAAGCCAATGGTCCCAAGAAACAAGCTGGAGTAGCCATTCTAATATCAAATAAAATCGACTTTCATCCAAAATTAATCAAAAAAGATAAGGAAGGACACTTCATACTCATCAAAGGAAAAATCTACCAAGGTGAACTCTCAATTCTGAACATCTATGCTCCAAATGCAAGGGCACCTACATACATAAAAGAAACTTTACTAAAGCTCAAAACACACATTACACCTCACACAATAATAGTGGGGGATTTCAACACCCCACTCTCAGCAATGGACAGATCATGGAAACAGAAACTAAACCGAGACACTTTGACATTAACAGAAGTTATGAATCGAATGGACTTAACAGACATCTATAGAACATTTCATCCTAAAACAAAAGAATATACCTTTTTCTCAGCACCTCATGGTACCTTCTCCAAAATAGACCATATAATTGGTCACAAAACAAGCCTCTACAGATACAAAAAGATTGAAATAATCCCTTGCCTCTTATCAGATCACCATGGAATAAGACTGGTCTTTAATAATGACAAAACCAATGGAAAACCCATGTGCACATGGAAACTGAACAACTCTCTACTCAATGATGACTTGGTCAAGGAAGAAATAAAGAAAGAAATTAAAGACTTTTTAGATTTCAATGAAAATGAGGACACATCATACCAAAACTTGTGGGACTCCATGAAGGCAGTGCTAAGAGGAAAACTCATAGCTCTAAGTGCCTACAAAAAGAAACTGGAAAGAGCACACACTAACAAGTTGACTGCACAACTAAAAGCTCTAGAACAAAAAGAAGCAAATACACCCAGGAGGAGTAGAAGGCAGGAAATAATCAAACTCAGGGCTGAAATCAACCAAATAGAAACAGAAAGAACAATACAAAATATCAATAAAACCAGGAGTTGGTTCTTTGAGAAAATCAACAAGATAGATAAACCCTTAGCCAGATTAACCAGAGGGCACAGAGACAGTATCCAAATTAATAAAATCAGAACTGAAAAGGGAGACATAACAACAGAAACTGAAGAAATTCAAAAAATCATCAGATCCTACTACAAAGGCCTATACTCAACAAAACTGGAAAACCTGGATGAAATGGACAATTTCCTAGACAGATACCAGGTACCGAAGTTAAACCAGGAGCAGATAAACCATCTAAATAGTCCCATAACCCCTCAGGAAATAGCAGCAGTCATCAAAAGCCTCCCCACTAAAAAAAGCCCAGGACCAGATGGTTTTAGTGCTGAATTCTATCAGACCTTCAAGGAAGACCTAATACCAATTCTCTTCAAACTATTCCACAAAATAGAGACAGAAGGAACACTACCCAATTCGTTCTATGAAGCTACAATTACACTCATACCCAAACCCCACAAGGACCCGACAAAGAAAGAGAACTTCAGACCAATCTCCCTTATGAACATCGATGCAAAAATACTCAATAAAATTCTAGCAAACCGAATCCAAGACCACATCAAAACAATCATCCATCATGATCAAGTAGGTTTTATCCCAGGAATGCAGGGATGGTTCAATATTCGGAAATCCATCAATGTAATCCACTATATAAACAAACTTAAAGAAAAAAACCATATGATTATCTCACTAGATGCTGAGAAAGCATTTGACAAAATTCAACATCCCTTCATGATAAAAGTCTTGGAAAGATCAGGAATTCAAGGCCCCTACCTAAACATAGTAAAAGCAATTTACAGCAAACCAGTAGCCAACATCAAGCTAAATGGAGAGAAACTTGAAGCAATCCCACTAAGATCAGGGACTAGACAAGGCTGCGCACTCTCCCCCTACCTATTCAATATAGTACTGGAAGTCTTAGCCAGAGCAATTAGACATCAAAAAGAAGTCAAAGGGATACAAATAGGAAAGGAAGAAGTCAAAATATCGCTATTTGCAGATGATATGATAGTATACTTAAGTGACCCCCAAACTTCCACCAGAGAACTCCTAAACCTGATAAACAACTTCAGCAAAGTGGCTGGTTATAAAATCAACTCAAACAAATCAGTAGCCTTCCTCTACATGAAAGATAAACAGACTGAAAAAGAAATTAGGGAAATGACACCCTTCACAATAGTTGCAAATAATATAAAATACCTTGGTGTGAATCTAACCAAGCAAGTGAAAGACCTGTATGACAAGAACTTCAAGTCTCTGAAGAAAGAAATTGAAGAAGATCTCAGAAGATGGAAAGATCTCCCATGCTCATGGATTGGCAGGATTAATATAATAAAAATGGCCATCTTGCCAAAAGCAATCTACAGATTCAATGCAATCCCCATTAAAATCCCAACTCAATTCTTCACAGAGTTAGAAAAGGAAATTCTCAAATTCATATGGAATAACAAAAAACCCAGGATAGCGAAAACTATTCTCAACAATAAAAGAACTTCTGGAGGAATCACCATCCCTGACCTCAAGCTGTACTACAGAGCAATAGTGATAAAAACTACCTGGTATTGGTACAGAGACAGGCAGGAAGATCAATGGAATAGAATTGAAGACCCAGAAATGAACCCACACTCCTATGGTCACTTGATCTTTGACAAAGGAGCTAAAACTGTCCAGTGGAAAAAGGACAGCATTTTCAACAAATGGTGCTGGTTCAACTGGAGGACAACATGTAGAAGAATGAAAATTGATCCATTCTTATCCCCTTGTACAAAGCTCAAATCTAAGTGGATAAAGGACCTCCACATAAAACCAGATACACTGAAACTAATAGAAGAGAAGGTGGGGAAAAGCCTCGAATACTTGGGCACAGGGGAAAAGTTCCTGAACAGAACTCCAATGGCATATGCTCTAAGATCGAGAATTGACAAATGGGACTTCATAAAATTGCAAAGTTTCTGTAAGGCAAAGGACACTGTCAATAGGACAAAACGACAACCAACAAATTGGGAAAAGATCTTTACCAATCCTTCATCTGATAGAGGGCTAATATCCAATATATACAAAGAACTCAAGAAATTAGACTCCAGACAACCAAATTACCCTATTAAAAAATGGGGTATAGAGCTTAACAAAGAATTTTCAACGGAAGAAACTCGAATGGCCGAGAAGCATCTAAAGAAATGTTCAGCATCCTTAGTCGTCAGGGAAATGCAAATCAAAACAACCCTGAGATTCCATCTCACACCAGTCAGAATGGCTAAGATTAAAAACTCAGGTGATAGTAGATGCTGGCGAGGGTGTGGAGAAAGAGGAACACTCCTCCATTGTTGGTGGGACTGCAAGATGGTGCAACCACTTTGGAAATCAGTGTGGCGGTTCCTCAGAAAATTGGACATAGCATTACCCGAGGATCCAGCTATACCACTCCTAGGCATATACCCAGAAGGTGCTCGAACATATAATAAGGACATATGCTCAACTATGTTCATAGCAGCCTTATTTATAATAGCCAGGAGCTGGAAAGAACCCAGATGTCCTTCAACTGAGGAATGGATTAAAAAAATGTGGTATATTTACACAATGGAGTATTACTCAGCTATTAAAAACAATGAATTTGAGAGGTTCCTAGGTAAATGGATGGAACTAGAAATTATCATACTGAGTGAGGTAAGCCAATCACAAAAGAACACACATGGTATTCACTCACTGATTATTGGATATTAGCCCAGAACCTTAAAATGCCCAAGATGCAACTCACAGGCCACATGAAGTCCATAAAGAATGAAGACCAAGTGGGGGTGATTCGGTCCTTCTTAGAAGGAGCAACAAAATACTCAAGGGAGCAAATATGGAGACAAAGCGAGGGACAAAAACTGAAGGAGGGGCCGTCTGAAGACCTTTCCACCTGAGTATCCATCCCATGTGCAGTCACCAAAGGTAGATGCTGATGTGGAAGTCAGGAAGTGCATGCTGATAAGAGCCTGATATGGATGTCTCCTCAGAGGTCTTCAAGAGTCTGACATATTCAGAGGCAGATGCTCACAACTAGCCATTGAAGTGATCATGGGGTTCTCAATGGAGGAGTTAGAGTGAAGACTGAAGGAGCTGAAAGGATTTGTGGCCCCATGAGGAGAGCAACAATACCAACCAACCACAGCTCCCAGGGTCTAAACCACCAGCCTGGGAGCACTTATGGAGGGATCCAGGGCCTTAGCTGAATATATAAGAGTGGAGGGCCCTGCTGGGCACAGGTGGAAGATGAGATCCTTGACCTCATGAAGGCTGGACGCCCCAGGGGGTGGGAGTTTTGAGGGTGGGGAGGTGGGAGTGGGGGGGTAGATAGAGGTTACATCCACAAAGAAGAAGGAGGAGGTGTGAGGGGATTGGGGGTTCCTGGGTGGGTGGGGGATGGGGTAAGGGGACAACATATGAAATGTAAATAAAACATCCAATAAAAAAATTAAAAAAAAAAAAAAAAAAAAAAAACCACTTTTAACCACCACATCATTTAAAAACATTAAGAGACAATGACTTGCCTTCAAAACTATCCATGTCATGTTTACTATCCAAGCCTTTAAGGACTAGTGTTGGGTACAAATCTGCCTGATTTCCTCATAAGTACTTGTGGGAAAACATGTAAATATTAAAATCCTTTAGTTACATCTTTGGGATATTATCATTCACTATTATTTCTAGGGAACTTCAGAACATTACTCAAAGTTCATTTTTTAAATATCTGTGAACGATGCATCTATATATTTAATGGGAGCTGGGATAAAGAAATGCCTTCCTGTTAGCAGACGTTCTAGCCACATTTGTGAAAATAGTAATTGTATATTTCTATCTTTTAGTGCAGTGTTATTTATGAAAAACTATTTTCCTTTTAATTGCTTCCATTAACTGTCAGCTACACCAGCATCACTGACTGAGTTCCTTGGATTGGCAGAGGGCTGAGAGCGAGAGAAAGAAAGACAAGGAGTCATCTGGTAAAGACCAAATGCTATATTATTTTCAATTGCATAGCTCCCTTTTATACTCCCCACAAAACAGGAACACAAACAGGAACAGGAATAAATACAGGAACAAGGATCAAAGCAGGAGCAAGGAGACACACTCGGCAGCCTACCACCTAAGTTTGGATTTCTCCTTGAGCAGTCTTCTCAGGGAAATGCATTGAGAGGGAGGATCGGGCATAACAGCACAGGTGCAGAGGATGGTGACTCACAATTAACCTAAAAAGATACCTGAAATACCTGAAAGATGGTGAACATATGATTCAATGTAAAATATATTTTTGATGAAAATTCATGTATATTTTAAGATGTGAGGACATCTTGACTTATTTTCATTTTGTTCCTTGAAGGTAAAAATGTGGCTTAATCCAAAAACATACAGTGGAAAAAGAGAAAGCATATTCAACAAATGATGCTCATCTAACTGGTGGTCTGCATATACAAGAATGCAAATTAATCCATAATTATCACCTTGCACAAAGCTCAAATCCAAGTGGATCCTCAACATAAAACCAGATACACTGAATCTAATCGAAAAAAGAGTGAGAAAGAGCCTTGAACTCATTGGCACAGTGGGAAATTTCCTAAACAGAACAATAATGGCTCAAGCTCTAAGATCAACAATCGATTAAAGGGATCTCATGTAAAGCTTCTGTAAGGCAAAAAAAACAAAAACAAAGACAAAAAAAACAAAACAAAAACAAAACAAAACAAAAAAACAAAAACAAAAAAAACAAAAAAACAAAAACAAAAACAAAAACAAACACCATTAGTAGGACAAATTGGTAATCTACAGATTGGGAAAAAAAAACTTCAATAACTGTACATCTAATAGAGGGCTAATATCAAAATACATGAAGAATTCAAGAAGTTACCCTCCAAAAAACCAAATAAACTAATTAAACATGGAGTATAAAGCTAAACCAAGAATTCACAACAGAAGAGTCTCAAGTGGCTGAGAAGCACTTAAAGAAATGTTCAAAGTCATTAGTCATCAGGGAAATGCAAATCAAAAACAATCCTGAGATTCCACCTCACACCAGTCAGAATAGCTAAGAACAAAAGCTCAAGTGACAGCACATGCTGGTGAGGATATGGAGAAAGAGGAAAAGTCCTCCATTGCTGATGGGATTGCAAACTTAAGGTACAACCATTCAGGAAATCAATGTGGCAGTTACTCAGAAAATTGGAAATAGTTCTACCTGAAGATCCAACTATACCACTCTTGGGCATAAACCCAAAAGATGCTCACCTTGTGGTAACAAGAACACATGCTCCACTATGTTTTTTGGTTAGGTTTCTACTGATGAAATTAGTTTCTTAGCTATCTTCGTGAATGGTAGCTTTAGAGATTTTTAACTGATGGTCCCCAGCATGGGTAAATACAGTTTATTAGGCTGTAATAAATACAATATCAAAGTTTCCAAGAGACTAGAATTCTGTAAATAAAACTGTGTTCTTAATTACATGTCTTAGTTGTTAATTACAGACTTACTTGTAAGTCTAACTTCAGCACAGAATTGGATGTTTACAGATGAGATTTATTTTCTAAACATAACTACTAATTTTTAAAATATTCCAGTTCATCATGATTTGAGTCAGGAGGACAACAAATTCCTTGAAGGAAAAGATATGTTGAATTCCAAGAGAACATTTGATGCCAGTAGAAAGTTAAGAAAATAATCTCAATATTCCCCAAGCTACTGTGCTATTCTGCTTTACAGGTTTTTATTTTACTTCATTTGTATCCATGGGAGGTGCCACTGCTGGAAGCACAAACAAAAATGGGGACAAAGACATCAGGATAATATTAGAATAAAGATAACAGCCTTGCTCTGTCTCCCGGAGTCCTAAGGTAAAGTCTATGAAGCAACATGAAGTGTCAGTGCTATAATTAGGTTGATAACACTACTGAATCTTGGATAGACAAAGCCATGATTTTATATGATCGTATGGACAACAAGGAAGAAACAAATTACAGGGTACTTCCCAGTGAGATTCATTCTCCTAATGTTTACTGTTAGATCTCTGCTCTTATCAGCACTGGTGTAAGCAGTGGTCTCATTGCCAAGAATTTTGAGATGTTTTCACTCAAGTTTCCATGTCTAACTAACAGATGTTATAGGAACATATCGTGAATATAGTAGTGTTTAAACCTTCTTGTGAAATGAATATTTACCTTTACTTCAGCAATACTATTTTATTAATTTTGACAATGACAAATAAAGATTTTAGTTGATGCAGTAGAAATAAAAGTTAAATTGAATTAGCCAAAGTTGCGACTCAAGAAATAAACATTAAAACTTGTTTCTGGCTGGGCACTGGAGGTTCACATCTTTACTCTCAGCACTCAGGAGTCAGAGGCAGTTTGATCTCTGGGTTCAAGGCCAATCTAGGTTGCAAAGTGAGTTCAAGAACAGCTAGAATACACAGAAAAACTCTAACCCCACCCCTCAAAACAAGTTGTATTTGGCTCTTTTTCATGGTTTTGGAATTCTTTGCTTGTTATTTGGTTGCCCTTTTCAGTCTCCATATGGAGGCTTTTGCCTTGTCTTATTGTTTCTTGCTTTGTAGTATTTGGTTGTTGTCTCTTACAGAACTGATCTTTTCTGAAGGGAAACAGCAGGGGAGAGGGAAGGTAGGAGAAACTGTGGGGAGTAAAGGAGGGGAATGTGCATGTTGCTCTCCCAAGTGATTAGAAACAAAGAAATACTTTAGAATAGATGTCAAACATGAATAAAGTAAATTAGAAGTCAGTAAGGGAAAAATAGAGAGCAATGAGCCCATAACCCTTTCAGTGTTTTGAAAGACATTATGTACGATGGAAGGAATCTGGAAAATAAATTGAGGGCTTTTTTCAAAACTCAGCTATGCTCTTACAGTGTGCATGACCAGATGCTCCTTGATGCAATCATAGTTCCTGCAAGACATACATATTTTTTCAGAGATGATTAGTGAATACAGAAACCGGGTGTTTAAATGTGTATACCTCAGATGGAGGTCCTGGCATTAGAAAATAAGTACAAGTGTGATATTCTTACTCCAGAACACAGGAGACACTCAGATCTGAGAACAAAATTAATTATGCACAGGAAAGAAGCCAGTACATGCATTGCAAATGTCAGGAATGTTGTGTAACTGGAGCTTAATATTTGGAATAAATCATTAGAAACCAGCATAAGGTCCATCCCTCAGAGACATAGCACAATACATTAGCTTAGCTCATAAAATTTAACTCTTCAGTGGCTGCTTGTGAGATCTTTATAGTATGAGCATTTTCGACTTCATGATTCCTTTATAGAAATTTTTCTAATATAGAAATGAATCAGCAATAAATCCCTGAAGTATAAGTGGCTGAAGAATGTGGTCTATCAGAAGAATAATGACTGATGAATGGGTACATGCTAAACACTGACATCCATTAAGGTGGGCATACATTTATTCATTTACTCACTCAATAATCCAACTTTGTAAGAGACAAAAAGTTTCCATTATAGTCTTGATTTTTACCATAATGTTAGATACAGCCTTGCCATTCTATAAACATTCTAAAACTTCTTTGCCCAAACTGCACTTAAGAGACTGTATGCTTATGCTATAGATGGGAATGCAGATGGTAACTTTTCAGCAGAAGTTAGGAACCCAATTCACTTAATGAGAGCTAAGAAGAGAAGAGCTCAAAGATGCTGAAGTAGAGACTAAGTACACAGGTAAACAAACTCTGGCTGAAATAGTCAAAGGAAGCAATAGGAAAGATCATTGCCTTTGAGAACAGAGTCCACTAAAATATGGAGAAAGTTGACAATTATAAAAGTGATTTGATTTTTTTTGAAACTATTGATGTTAACAAACAAAAAGTATACTAAGAACTTGTCATCTCTTACAAGTTGTATCTGGCTATATTTCTATAATCATATTCAGGTATCTCCAGCACAACACATATCAATCAGACAGAGCTTGAACTGTTTTTCACATAATTAAATATTAGTTCAACAGTGCTTGCCAATATCTTAAATAGACATTCAGAAGGCCAGGTCTTATTCATAACTTTTAATTTTGATGTAAGCTAGGTCTTTAAATGTAAAGTCATGACTAGGTATGGACATAGATCTGAGATTGTTCTACAATAAGATAGTCTTTGTTGATGTTTTCTATTGAGTTAATGGAGAGATTTAAGAAATGCTTCTATAGCGGACAATAATGTTCGAGAGCTGGACAAACCAAAGATACTGAGCCTTATTTCTAGAAGTAATGAAATAATAAATCCAAGTGCTTACTTGTAAATTGCAATATTTTAGCAGGGTCATACTACATTGTGAATATGTAAATTGGCTACTTACCTGTTTTGTTTGAGTGCGAAGGGTCCCTGATAGCTTCATCTGTTTGAACACTTAGATCATACACAGTGTTGCTATTTTGGAAGGTTATAGAACAATGATTTCCAACCTGTGAGTTGCGACCCCTTTGGCAATTAAATTGCTCATTAACAGGGGTCACCTAACACCATCTGAAAACACAGATATTTATATTGAGATTCATAAGATATGCAAAATTATAGCTATGAAGTAGCAACAAAAATAATTTTATGGTTGTGTGTCACCATGCATGAAGAATTGTATTAAAGTGTTACAGCATTTAGAAAGGTTGAAAACCACTGATACAGGACCTATAGGAGGCAAACCTGCTAGAGGAAGTACATCCTTGAAGGTCAGCTTTGAGAGTTTCTAGCCCTACTTTCTGATTTCTCAAAGATTTCAGACAACTAATATAATGTGACAGTATAGCCTTATCTTCCTGATTCTATGCCTTCCCTCCCAGTGTAGACTGTATCCCCTCCACAACTGTAGGCTAGAATAAATCACTTTTCCCAACTTAACTTGGCTTTAGCTGTGAGATTCACCTGAGAAGGGAGACTGAATTAAGGGATGACCTGTATCTGACTGAATTGTAGTCATGTCTGTGGAGAGCAACTCAATTGTTAATTGATGTAGAAATGCTCAGTCCACTGTTTTTAGCATCATTTCTTGGATACATGGTCTTGGGCTATAAGAAAGCTTGCTACACATGAGCATCAGGGAACATTCTTCCTTAGTTCCTGCCCTGTTTTTCAAGTTTCTGCCTTTGATTTTCTTTCCCAGCTTTCCTAAATAATAAACTGTGACTTAAAAGATGAAACATCTACTATACCCCAAAGTTTTTCGGGTCATGGTATTTGTCATGGTAACAGAAAAGAAAGTAGAATGTTCCCATGTGCTGTGTTTGCTCAGCATGTTTTATCATAGCAACAAAAAGGAAAAGAGAATCCTCATTTTGTAACTAGAGAAATGAAGACATCAACCATCAACATTATTAGCTAAGAGACACACCTTAGACAACTCTTTGGGAGTATTTCCTGGAAGTGTTCACTGAGTTGAGTGGCAGTTCTGTAGAGGGGACAACAGCTTGTGATGGCTGAAATACAAGTAGGTCTGATATAGGTTGCTTTAGCCTGGCTGACTTCCGTGCCTTGCTGGTGAGTGCATCTACTTGCTGATGAAACTGCTGCCATTCTTCTCTGACATCACAACTCACCTTTCTGGCCTTTTACTATAGATTGAAGACCAGCAGCTCTTCAAGAATTCTCAAGACCTTCATTATCAGAAGAATACTACTGAGACCTTCAGCCTTTTGGACTAAAGAAATAGAAGACTCCCAGCCTTTCCTGTGGACAAATGGACATTTCTTCACTTCCCAACCCATATTTTCTAAAATAACCTACCAATTTCTTTTTGTAGTATGCCTTAATTCTTTTAGTTCTTCTCTTAAAATCCATGTCTACTCATGTGTGGTCCATTTAAATGCTAACAGTACTCTGGAATTGCTGTGTTCTATACTGATTTTCTTTTTAACCTTTCCCATTGCTGTTGTTTATAGAACTTAAATCTTCCCATTGCACAAGGCCATTCCAGACAGACAAGACCTTATGTCCAGCTTTTCTATGTTGCTGTGAGTCAAGTTTATGAACTAAAACTATGAGTTGGCATTGAAGCAAATGAGCATCCTATTTATGCAGCTCAAATTACTGATATGACTTCACAGAGCAGCTGATGTTTGCAACCCTAGAATCCTGTAAATAGATCCCTGGACTCTATTTTGTCACTCTCCAACTACGGGAATACTCTTGTCACTTGGAAATCAGTGTTATACTTTCTTTATAGATTTGCCTACTCAAGGCATTTTATATAATATAAGGCACATTGTGGCTGGCTTATTTAATTTGCATGCTTTTTTTAAAGTCTACTGTATTATAACAATATTTAGAGTCCTTTAGTTGATAGAAACAAATTCTTTATTTTTATTACAAATAATATTACTTAATATTTATTTGAAATTTTTCCCATAGATTCTTGCTCTCATTTATCTTAATATCTAATTAGCAGAAGTGTTAGTTCAAATGTAAATTCTATGCTTAAGTTCTAGAGAAGTTTAAATGCCATTTTGAAGAAGTTGTTTATTTTATAGAGTTTTTTCAGCAATGGTACAGTTCTGAATGCTCATAGACTCATCAACATTTTTCATCAGTGGTGTTTAGTTGTGTTTATATTGAGCATTGTCAGGACCAATCTGCATTTCTCTAATAATTAATGGTTTTGTGTTCTTATTGGCCTACATTTCTTCTCCAATAAAGTGTTTGTTGTCTATATACCTGTTAGCTGGTTTTGGTAAGAGTTTCTTATCTTCTAAATATAAGCACTTTATCAGATTTCTCATATTTTTGAGTTTCTTTTTCTATTTTTATGGTATCCTTTGAAGCATAGATTGTTTAAAAATTTTATTAAAGTCTAATCTTCCCATTCTGTTCTGTATTTTATACTGTTGCTTCAACTTTTAAGACATCCTTCTGAAATCCACCTTAGTGAAAATGCATCTATACTTTTAACATAACATATATGAGTCTTATTGTTACATTTAAGTATAATTCACACACTTTTGCATATGCTACGAGGAAAGTGCCACCTTTTGGCACATAAAAGAAAGCATATGCTGCCTGCTATACGCTTAGTGTCAGCCCAATCTTTGGACCCTCATTACTATGAGGCATAAATGTTGAAAATTAAGTTTTATTTAAAATTTTTATTTATGTTCACTAAAAGACAGATATGGAAAAGAACATATACACAAGAAACCTAAACTGAGTTTGGATTATATCCTCCATTTTAACTTTACTATTGGGATATTTCTCCAAGCTTCAATTTCTCTTTGTAAAATAGAAATTATACTGAACAAAAACATCACTGTTCTGAGAGTTGACTAAAATAATATGCTAAATAGCTCATAGAGTTTTTACAAATTATTACAAACAAATGTATGTACTCTATCTCCCGCCACTGCCAGGGATCCCCTGGCCACATCTCTGAGCCTGCTTGACTTGTTGATCCAGCTTCTTTCCAACAGGAATTAACTTTCTGGCTTCCTCCTTTCTATCTCTTCACAGGTAATGTCCTTACCTTGAAATGTAAGTTATTATTTATCTAGTTAACAGACAGACCAAACAATAAAGACAATGATTTGTAGGACATGAAAGTGTCATATTCTGTAAGTGCATTTGCTACATGAGAGCAGCTCCTGGCATACAGGGTAGCATGATCTTTCACATCAGATGAAGCATTATTATCTCATTCTAACTCCAGACCTGACACATGTAGCACAATAGGAAAACCATTTTGGAAAGAACCAGAACATGTAGCCAGTGCCCTGGTTTTCTGCAGTCCTCCATCCCCAGCCAAGTATAATAGGATTGTAAAGCCTTTGATTTTCATCTATCACTACCCATAGCTTTGAGTATTAACCATGTGCTTTTAGTGAATTGGTATTGACGCAAAAAATGTTTGAAGAAATCCATGGGGAACGGTATCATTATTTGGTTGAGACAAATATTCTTGTGTATTTTAGATACTCATATTTATGTATCCATGTGAATATATCAAGATATATAAGGTATATAAAATGTATCATTAATATATATTTATATTAAATATAAAATTACACATGAATAGTATATGCATGTTAGTGTTTGCTTATTTGGGATTACTGCTTATCTTATTTAGGCATCTGCATATCTGTATATGGCACTCATTAATCACACAAGTGCTTCCAACACTTAAACAACTGTGGAATCTGACATATCTCTTTTATATGAAATAACACATTTGTTCTCTTGCTTTGATGAATTCTTCTCTTAACTCTGAAATACATGCAATTAAGAGGACAAAAATCATCACTATCAATTTTAAAGAATTGAAAAGCTAAATAATACCTATGCCTATGAGTTTTGAGGACAATAATATACACATTATCTGGAAAAGCCTATGAATCATCTTTAGTAGATACAAATCCAAAAAAAAAAGATGTTGTAAGACAATAAAATAGATTATAAGACACAATTTTAAAACCATATACTAAATATTTAATTATGACATGTCAAAAAACTCAAAATTGCATAAAATTTTATATAAAATGCTCTAATTTTGTTTATAGATATATAGAAATTAACACAGGGTAAAAGGACACAAGGGACACACCGGCCACAAAAAAAGACGATTTAATAAATTCATGTTTCTCATAAAACACAACACAGATTTGTCATTAAAACGTTTATTTCTAAGTTAGACTTTTCTACAAATGAAAGCGTTTCATCCGCTACCCAAGGCTTTCACTACCCTGTGTCAAGATGATCAGTCTCCATTGCAATTAGCAATTGCCATTCATCCCAGCACACCTGTCTGTGAACTAGCAACTCACATTTCAGAGAGCTGCTGAGGGCCTTGCCCTCATCTTGGCTTGACTTTAAGTTCCTTTCCTCACCTAGCCCTCTCCTTTCGATTACCCTTCTCCTTTTCCCACTCCCTCGAGCTGTCAAGAGTCAAAATACTGTGCTATGAAATCATTGTCTCTGTGACTTTAAAGAGGAGGATTTCACTGCATCACCATCAAAGAGAATCATTTACAAGACAGGAGCAGTCAAACCCTTTGGGACTGTTATTTTTCTCTACAAAACATCAATATTATGTGAAACGACAAAGGAAGAAACAGGTTTAATCGTGTTTTTTTTTCTCTTAACCGCACGATTAAGGCTCATACTATACAATATCATATTCTTATGTTTTGCTAGTCCACACCTCAGGAACCTTATGTATATATGTACATATAATTCTACAAAGATGAAGACAAGGACTCTACAGATAATTAAATAGATCTCAAGTTACTAGCAGCAAAGTGCGAGGAATAACAAATAGCTGTAGTTACTTTATAGAGGAAGAATTCTGGAGGACAACCACAAGGCTATCATCATCCAGTGGTAGTGAAATTCAAGTCCTCTTTCTGGGCTGTTGACTCAGGTGTGACCAGGCATTCCTATGAGTCATAACTCACTAACATTTGCATCTACAGAGATTAATATTTAGGTGAAGGAACGTAGATGGTTTGCCTAGCCTTTGGGAAGACTCATTGTAAATATTACCAAATACAGTGCTAATACAGCTCTATTGGGAACTTGCAAGCTGAGATCATAACATGGTCCTGCTGTTGTTCACCTTCACTTTGATGGGAATTGAGCTTTACAGTTCAGATTTCTCCTCTTTCCACAGTGACAGCAACAGGAGACAATTATACTGGACTTCAAAATGTCAGAAGTGATGAATATAAGAGTAAGTACAACAAACGTGGTTCATTTCTGACTTTTATAAAGTACTCTGTCATCCATAAACATCAAAAATTGCAGTTTTAATGCCAGGCATACTGGTGCATGTACCTTTAATCCCAGCACTTGGAATGTAGAGGCAGGCAGATCTCTCAGGTTGAGGCCAGTTGGTCTACAGAGTGAATGCCAGAACAGGTAGAGCTACACAGAAAAACCCCGACTCAAAAACTAAAAATTAAAAATTACATGTTTAAAATGTAAAAGAAAATAAAGAAGGTCCTTTGCATAATGGCACCCTGCCCTCAGTTTTAAAATGTTTAAATATTTGCATTATGGTATGAAAATGTTGTCATGCCATCAATTTCTGGGAATAAATACAGAAAAACAGTGCATTCATCTATAATTTAATCTTTAGGTTTCAAAAATTGAACCTATTGATATAGTCACTGTGTGAATATAATACATTAAAAATACAATAGCTCAAGGTATAAGGGAGATGGCTGTGCAGGTAAAAACATTTTCTGTTCAAGTCAGAGAACCTGAGTTAATCTCAGAACCCATGTTATAAAACAAAACAAAACAAAACAAAACAAAAACTAGCCACAGTGCTGGGCATGTAGAGTCCTTATATTGTTATATTGAGATGGGAGATGAAGCCAGGACAGTTTTGTAGATGTTTGCTGAACAGTTATCCCAGAAGATAAGGCACAGTGACAGAAATAACAGGAAAAAACTAAAATCTAGGTTTAAGGAGCAGTGCTGATTATATCTTCTAGCCTCCACAGACACATCACCATAATTGTAAACCATGGATATCATACATCATTTTCCCTCTCTTCCCTCTCTCTCTCCCACCCTTCTGCCCTCCCTCTTTCTCTCCCTCCCTTCTTTCCTCCCCTCCCTCCCTCCCTCCTTCTCTCCCTCCCTCCCTCCTTCTCTCCCTCCCTCCTTCCTTCTCTCCCTCCCTCCCTCCCTCCCTCCCTCCCTCCCTCCCTCCCTCCCTCCTCTCTCTCCTTTTCCTCCATTGTCATTGATAGCAAAATATTAAAAAAAAAAGTACAAAGCAGGTCTAGTGTAATGGGTTATCAAGTACAGGCACTTGCAATGAAAGCCTATGATCTGAGTCACATCTTCAGAATCCATATCCTCTAACCTCCTTATGCTCCTTATGGCACAATCCACATTTGGATGTTCATAAACACACACACACGCACACGCACACACACACAAACAGGAGTGGAGGGAGGGAGAAAGAGAATAAAATATCAATAGTAAAGTCAAAGGGAAAAAGTAAAGGCTAATGGAGGAAATGACATAAATATAGTGAGGTCATTTGGCCAAGATGATTCAGATGATTACAGAGACGGTAATATTCATTACTATGTAAAAGTCACATATTGTTTGCATACATTAATGGTTTGCTACACATATGTCATACATGTGTAGGGGTATAAATATACCTATGGGAATGCAAGTACAATATGAAGGCACCAAAGGGACATGTTCTAGGTACTACTTTCATTGCTGGGACGAAATGCAGGAAGAGAACAGTTTAAGAGGTTGAGGGTTTTTTATTTTTTTATTTAATAGGTTGAGGAATATAATCCCTCTTGTGGTTGAGAAGCAGTAAATGGAAGCAGAATTCATCACCAAGGAAGCACCTCCTGCAGGAAAGCTCTATTTGCCCAGGACTCCATAACTTTCTGAATTGGTGCTACTAGCTGAGGACAAAGTGTTCAAATGCATGAGCTTATGGGAAACATTTCATATATAAAAACCAGCAGGAAACAAGTAAAAGAAAAAAAATTAACAATATGGAGTGAGGAAAGCCAATTGCTATAATACATGCTAATTGTGAAAAATATGTAATTTCTAGTCAGCCTATGACTTATCTGTGACTTAATTAATGTGTGTTGCATATGACAAAGGCAATGTGAACAGAAGAGGTGTTTTTATATTGGGAAGAATCAAGCTTTCTAAAGCTAAGGGCTTCCACCAAAACACTGTTCAAAACCCAGAAGCTGTGAGAATGGTGAGGGAGATTCAGCATGGATAAATAGCCCAGTGTTCAAACAATGGAATGTGGAAGTCAAAATGCAAGGTCTGATAAAACTACATCAAGAAGTCTATTTTGCTCAGCAATTATCTTTTCAGATTAAATGATTAAATTGAGTTAGGTTTTGACTCTTCCATAAACTCTGAATCTCCTTATTTATTAAATGTTTGCATAGTATTAGACTAATTGGGAAATTTTTTCTAAAGAAAACATTGAGCCGGGCGGTGGTGGCGCACGCCTTTAATCCCAGCACTTGGGAGGCAGAGGCAGGCGGATTTCTGAGTTCGAGGCCAGCCTGGTCTACCGAGTGAGTTCCAGGACAGCCCGGGCTACACAGAAAAACCTTGTCTCGAAAAACCAAAAAAAAAAAAAAAAGAAAACATTGAAAGGTCCTTTTAATCTTAGTTAAAATGTATTTGATATTTTAAGTGTAAGAGTATGCCATAACTGTACATAATGGAAAGTCTGAGATGCAAGTCAGTAAAAAGAACCACAGAGCATATCCTCACAGACATCTGTATACATTGTAAAGAAATGTATACCACTGCTGCATGACATGTCTAGGAGTATTCATTGCTTCACTTCATATACTGCACTGCCCCAAGAGCTTCTCTCTTTAAACATGGGGGTGAGTGGAACCTGCAGAGGCACTATATGATAGACTCTCATTTCTGTGGTGATTGTTCTCAGGCAGAATAAAACAGTTTGCCCTGGTATTGAGATCATGCTATAAAAAGAGAGTTATAAAGATGCTGTAATAAAGGACCATAGATGTGGCTGTGATGAACCCTCCTTTATGCCTGTGTCTGCTCTTGGTGAACTCAAGGTCTTTTCTCTCATGGTACAGAAAGCAAAAATGAAAATGTGTTCAAAGAAAATGGGAAAGAGACTTATCATAATTTTTCCTTCACAATATCAAAGATCATTACAGAGAACTCAATAAAAAGATGCATTCTATTATATGAAAGGCCAGATAAGTTCACTCCAATGTTGTTGGGCATGAAGATGTCTGCAAAAGATAAATGTAAATTTCCAATCTATGAAGATTACTAAACTTTATGAAGTTTCCTAAAATAAAACAAAACACAAGCCTACAAAAATGCTTTCTGTGGAAGCATTTGTAAACTTTTCAGAAACAGTTTTTTGCACAAAAAAATCTTCATTTAGTGAAATAAACTATCTTTGAAACAAAATTAAATAAAACTTGTTTTTATCCATTAAAAATGTGTTAACCTAACAGTGAATTTTAATAATAGATTCTAGAAGAAACTTAAGAACATTTGTAGTGATGTCCAGCAGTGTAATAGGGTTGTGTTCCTACAGATATAGCAATGTTCATCATCCATTGTCTACTGTACTAAGGTTTGTGAGTATGACACTTGTATTAATATCCTACATAAGTAATAAGGCAGCTGCATCTGTTCTTGGTGATGTTTCTACTTGGGCTTCAATAGTGGGATCTGTTTGTGCTACTGATAATTTCATGAAAGAAACTAGACTAACGTGATTTTTTTTGTCATTGTTGTGGTTATGGTTGTTGTTGTCGATAGTGGTGGTAGTTTGTTTTCCTTCAATGCATGCCTTTTAAATATGGAATGGGGTGCTTTGTAACATGTTATTTTCCCGTTACTAGGAGAATATTGCCCTCATATAGTTGTAAATATGGGTGGAAGAAGGCAAAGCGTTCCAATGACAAAAGGCAGTGGTATTGTCAACAAGAAGTGCCTGAAGAATTGGACATCTATGCTAAAAATAAATCATGAGGTTTTCTCTTAATATTCATTAACTTGAAATGAATCTTTGAATAAAATTAAAATAATGGAGGAAATTTTGGAATGCTATTTCTAATACTGTGGTCAGTGTAATAGTCTAAATTATAAAAAGAAGCAAATATAACTAGAATAAATATATAATATATGCACATACTCAGTTTGATGTTTCCAGCCAAGAAAGCATTAACAATTTCCATCATTTCTACATGTTTCCTGCCTTCTCCCTTGTTTCCTCTCAGCTCAGGTATCATTGTTCTACTTCTGTCATTAATATGTGATTCTATTTTCCAAGATTTTATAAAAATAGACTTACACAGATGCACTCATGCTTCATCTGGATTCTTCCACTTGTCATCACACTCTAAGGCACTTCAATTCTATTTCATTCTTCAACTGCATCTGTAAAGGATTAGTCAACACTTCATTGTTACACTTCCTCTCACTACTGAGTGGGATCTTATGACAATAAACTACAGGTTTAGTCTCCTTCACTAATGGACATTTGAGATATTTTCAATTTTCATATATTATAAACAAAACTTATATAAGCACTCATATAAAATACTTAGTAATAAATATTATGTTATATTTCTCAATATCTCTTTTTCCTAGAAGCAGATTATTTTTAATCTTTTTCCCTCCAGATTTTATTCCCCTCCCAGTCCACCCTCCGACTATTCCACATACCATACCACTTCACTGTCCCCCTGTCTCTACAAGGATGTCCACACCACCCATCCTCTCACCCTTCCACCCCACCAGACCTCTAAATTCACTGGGGTTTCCAGTCTCTTGAGGGTTAGGTGCTTCTTCTCTGACTGAACACAGACCCAGCAGCCCTCTGCTGTTTATGTGTTGGAGGCCTCATATCAGCTGGTTCATGCTTCCTGGTTGGTGGTCCAGTGTCAGAGGGATCTCAGGGGTCCAGGTTAATTCAGACTTGTGGTCCTCTTCCAGAGTCACACTCCTCCTCAGCTTCTTCCAGCTTTTCCTTAATTCAATCACAGGGGTTAGCAGCTGCTGTCCATTGGTTGGGTGCAAATATCTGCATCAGACTCTTTCAGCTGTTTGCTGGGTCTTTTGGAAGATAGTCATGATAGGACCCTCTTTGTGACAACTCCATAGCCTCAGTAATAGTATCAGGCCTTGGGGCCTCCACTTGAGCTGAATCTCACTTTGGGCCTTATGCTGGACATTCTTTTCCTCAGGTTCCTTGCCATTTCCATCCCTACAGTTCTTTCAGACAGGAACAATTTATGGGTCTGAGTTAGGGCTGAGGGATAGCAATCCCATCCCTCACTCGATGCCCAGTCTTTCTGCTGGAGATGGGCTCTATAGGTTCCCTCTCCCAACTGTAGGTCAATTCATCTAAGGTCTCTCCCTGTGAATCCTAAGAGTCTCTCACCTCCTAGGTCTCTGGTGCATTGTGGAGGGTTCCCTCAGCCCCCTACCTCCCGAAGTTGCCTATTTTATTTCTCTCTGCTGGCCCTCAGGGCTTCAGTCATTTTCCTTCAACCAATACCAAATCAAGATCCCCTCTTCCCTCCTCCTCTGCACCTTTTCTCTCCCAGGTTCCTATCTCCCTCCCCCTTGTGGTTGCTTTCTTCTCCCTCCCAAGTGAGACTGAGGTATTCTCACTTGGACCCTTCACCTTAACATTTTTGAGTTTTGTGTACTGTATCTTGGGTATTCTGTACTTTTTTTTGGGGGGGGGATAATATCCACTTATTAGTGAGTACATACCATGCATGTTCTTTTGGGCTTGAGTTAACTCACTCAAGCTGACATTTTATGTTCCTGCAAAACTCAGGATGTCCTACTTCTTAATAGCTGAGTAGTATTCCACTGCATAAATGAACTATATTTTCTGTATCCATTCTTCTGTTGTGTTCTAATAGTTCTATCATAATCAGGGCTGCTACAAATATAGTGGAACACGTGCCCCTATGGCATAGTCAGGTATCTTTTGGGTATATTCTCAAGAGTAGTATGTTGTGGTAATTATTTAAAATTGCCCTCTGGTTCATCCGACTATCTAAGCTGCAGCAGCTCTGCCTAGCCCAGCTGCCATGTTTCTCGGCCTGAAGCAACTTGCGCTTTGTAACTAGAACCAGCCCGCCAGAAACACCAGCCCTGCCACCCACTTAGATGCCAGGGTGAGAGATGGCTCTGTCAATATTCCATGCTGTCTCCGCAAGGCTGGGCATTGCCCAGACCATTCCACCATCCATGCAGGCTCAGTAAGAGAACGAAACTCTAATTCTTCTAGATTAATCAAAGGCGTTATATGTTTGGTAAAGCTCAATAACAATATGCCCATACAGAGAGTTGTTTCCCAATTAGCTAACCTAAATAAAAGTAGTTACCTGCACCGCTCTCCATACCTGTGTGGTTCTCCATCCTCCTACTTCTCTGCCCTCTCTAGCTCCTTCTCTTCCTTTTTTCTTTTCCTCTCCCAACTCCTCCTATTCCTCTTCTTACTCCTCCCACGTTAACTCCTCCTACAGTAGTATTCATGGGTGTTCAGGTAGATCTATTTCCAATTTTCTGAGGAATCTCCAGATTGACTTACAAAGTGGTTGTATAACTTTCCAATCCCATGAGCAATGGAGGAGTGTTCCTCTTTCTCCTCATCCTCACCAACATGTGTTGTCACCTGAGGTTTTGATCTTAGCTATTCTGATTGGTGTAAAGTGGAATCTCAAGGTCATTTTGATTTACATTTCTCTGATCACTAAGGACTTTGAACATTTCTTTAGGTGATTCTCAGCCATTTGAGATTCCTCTGTTGTGAATTATTGATTTAATTCTACACCCCATTTTTGACTGGGTTGTTTGGATTTTTGGTAGTTAGCTTTTTGAGGTCTTTATATATTTTGGATATTAGCCTTCTATCAGATGTGAGGTTAGTGAAGAATTTTTCTCAATCTGTAGGTTGCCAATTTGTCTAATCAACTATGTCCTATGCCTTACAGAAGCTTTCCAGTTTCATGAGGTCCCTTTTATCAATTCTTGATCTTAGAGTATGAGTCATTAGAGTTCTGTTTAGGAAATTTCCACCTGTGCCAATGAGTTCAAGGCTCTGTCCCACTTTCTCTTCTATTAGATTCAGTGTATCTGGTTTTATGTTGAGGTCCTTGATCAACTTGGACTTGAGCTTTGTGCAAGGTGACAAATATGGGTCCATTTTCATTTTTGCTCATAAAAACAACCAGTTAGAGCAGCACCATTTATTGAAGATGCTTTCTTTTTTACATTGTACATTTTTGGCTCTTTTGTCAAAGATCAAGTGTGTGGTTTTGTTTCTGGGTTTTCAACTCTACTCCACTGATCAAAATGTTTGTCTCTATACAAATACCACGCACTTTTTATCACTATTGCTCTGTAGTAGAGCCTGTGGTCTGAAAATGTGATTCCACCAGCTGTTCTTTTATTGTTAAGTATTATTTTTTTCTACTCTGCTTTTGTTTTGGTTTTTGGGGTTTTGTTTTTTGCCTTTCCAGATGAATTTGTAAATTGCTCTTTCCATGTCTTTGAAGAACTGTATTGGGATTTTGATGGGAATTGCATTGAATATGTAGATTGCCTTTGGTAGGATGGCTATTTTTACTATGTTTATTCTGCCAATCCATGAACATGGTGGATCTCTCTATTTTCTAAGATCTTCTTCGATTTCTCTCTTGAAGACTTGAAGTTGTCATTATATAAATCTTTCTCTTGTTTGTTTAGAGTTAACACAAGATATTTTATAGTATCTGTAGCTATTGTGAAGGGAGTTGTTTCCCTAATTTCTCTCTCAGCTTGTTTATCATTTATATAAAGAAGATTACTGATTTATTTGTGTGAATTTTATATTTGGAGACTTTTCAGAAGTTGTTTATCAGCTGGAGAGGTTCTCTAGTAGAATTTTTGGCATAACTTATGTATACTATCATATCATCTGAAAATAGTGATGCCTTTATTTCTTCTTTGCCAATTTGTATTACCTTTATCTCTTTTTGTTGGCTTATTGTTCTAGCTAGCACTTTGATTACTTTATTGAATACATATGGGGAGAGCAGCCATCCTTATTTTGTCCCTAATTTTAGTGGGATTGCTTCATGTATCTCTCCATTTAATTTGACATTGGCTGTTGGTTTGCAGTAAATTGCTTTTATTATGTTTAGGTATGGGCCTTGAATTCCTGATCTCTCCAATACTTTTAATTTCTAGGGGTGTTGTATTTTGTCAAATGCTTTTTCTGCATTTAAGGAGATGATCATGTGATTTTTCCCCTTGATTTTGTTTATATAGTAGATTACTTTAATGGGTTTTCATATATTGAACAAACCTTGCATCCCTGGGAGGAGGCTTACTTGATCATGGTGAATGGTGGTTTTGATGTGTTTGTGGATTCGGTTTGCCAGAATTTTATTGAATATTATACATCAATATTCATAAGAGAGATTGATCTGAAATACTCTTTTTTGGTTGGGCCCTTGTGTGGTTTAGGTATCAGAGTAATTGTGGCTTCATAGAATGAATTAGGTAGTGTTTCTTCTGTTTCCATTTTATGGAATAATTTGAGGAATTCTTTGAGGGTCTGGAAGAATTCTGCATGAAATCTGTCAGGCCCCGGACTTTTTTTTTTTTTTTTTTTTTTTTGGTTGAGAGATTTTTAATGATTTCTTGTATTTCCTTTTGGGATATGGGCCTGTTTAGATAGTTTAAGTGCTCTTGATTAAACTTTGGTATGTGTTATCTAAATAGAAAATAATCCATTTCATCTAGATTTTCCAGTTTTGTTTAGTATAGTTGTTTGTAGTACGATCTGATGACTTTTTTTGAATTTCCTTTGCTTCTGTTGCTAGGTGTCCTTTTTTTTTTCATTTCTGATTTTGTTAATTTGGATACTGCATCTGGGCTCTTTAGTTACATAGGCTAGGGGTTCATCTATCTTGTTGATTCTATCAAAGAACCAGCTTATGGTTTTGTTGATTCTTTGAGTTGTTCTCTTTGTTTCTATTTCGATGATTTCTGCCCTGAGTTTGGCTATTTCTTGCCTTCTGTTCCTCTTGGGTGTGTTTGCTTCCTTTTGTTCTAGAGCTCTCAGGTGTGCTGTTAAGCTGCTAGTGTAAGACCACTCCAGTTTCTTTACCAGGGCACTTAGTGCTATGAATTTTCCTCTTAGCACTTCTTTCATTTTGTCCCATAAGTTTGGGTATGATGTGTCAATATTTTCATTAAATTCCAAGAACTCTTTAATTTCTTTCTTAATTTCTTCCCAGACCAAGTTATCATTGAATAGAACCTTGCTCAGTTTCCACCTGTATGTGCAATTTCTGTTGTTGCTGTTATTGAAGACCAGCCTTAGTCCATGGTGATCTGATAGGATGTGTGGGATTATTTCAATCTTCTTGTATCTGTTGAGGGTTGTTTTGTGACCAATTATATGGTTGATTTTTGAGATGGTACCATGAGGTGATGAGAAGAAGGTGTACTCTTTTGTTTTAGGGCGAAATGTTTTGTAGATATATGTTAAGTCCATTTGGTTCATAACCTCTATTAATTTTGCTGTGTCTCTGTTTAGTTTCTATTTCAGTGATCTGTCCATTGGTGAGAGGGGAGTGTTGAAATCTCCCACTTTTGTTATGTGGGGTTCGGTGTGTATTTTGAGCTTTTGTAAAGTTTCTTTTGTGAATGTTGGTGCCCTTCCATTTGGGGCATAGATGTTCAAAATTGAGACTCTCACTTGATTTTCCCTTTGATGAAGTGTCCATCCTCATTACGCTTGATAACTTTTAATATTCTTTCTTTGTTCTGTGAATTTAGTGTTTTGATTATTATGTGACAAGAGGAACTTCTTTTCTGGTCCCATATATTTGGTGTTCTATAGGCTTCTTGTACCTTTATGGCCAGCTCTTTCTTTAGGTTGGGGAAGTTTTCCTGTCTGATATTGTTGAAGACATTTTCAGGTCTTTGAGCTGCGAATCGTCGTTCTGTTTTATTTCATTAATTCTTAGATTTGGTCTTTTCACTGTATCCTGAATTTCCTGGATGTTTTGGGTTAGGAGATTTTTATGTTTTGAATTTTGACAGTTGTGTCAATCTCTTATACGGTGTCTTCTACACCTGAGATTCTCTCTTTTATCTCTTGTATTCTGTTGGTGTGACATTTACATCTATAATTCCTGACCTCTTTCCTAAGTTTTCCATTTCTAGATTTTCCTCCATTTGTGTTGTCTTTATTGTTTCTACTTCCACTTTTTGGTCTATATCTGCTTTATTCAATTCCTTCACCTGTTTGATTGTATTTCCCTGTATTTTTTTAAGGGATTTATTTGTTTCCTCTTTAAGGGCTTCTACCTGTTTACCTGTGTTTAACTGTATTTCTTTTGGTGAGTTATTTATATCCTCCTCAAAGGACTCTATTATCTTCATGAGATAAGATTTTAGGTCAGCTTCCAGATTTTCAGGTTTGTTGGTGTATTTAAGACTTGTTGTGGTGGGAGAACTGGGTTCTGATGATGCTCAAGTATATTGGCTTCTGTTTCCTATGCTCTTCTGCTTGTCTCTCACTATGTAGTTATCCATGGTGTTTGCTGGTCAGGGTGACTCTGTCTGGAGTCTGCCTCTTTTGTGTCTGGGTTGCCTCAGGTCTCCTGGTAGGCCTGTGGCCCTGGCTGTAGCAGACCTCCTGTGGGACCTTCCAACTGGGGAGTCTTCAGAATGGCAGAGAAGCTGCTGATCTATTGCCCTGGTTTCAGTAGATCTACTGGGAGGCCTTCAGACTGTTGGGTCTTCAGAGGAGCAGGCAAGCTGTTGTCCTCTGTGAAGCTGTTCTCCAGAGGGGCTTATGGACTGTGGTTTCTGTTTTCCTATGTGCAGCGGATCTCCAGGGAGGCTTTCAGTCTGTTTGGTCAGTTGCCCTGCATGCCACAGAGACCTTGAGGGGTCTTCAGACTGTGGTGTCAGTTGTCCAGTTGCCCTGTGTACAGAGGAACTCTTGGGATGCCTTTAGGCTGTGGTGTCAGTTTCCCTGTGTGCAACAGCTCTCCTGGGATGGGTCAGGATGTGGTATCTTCAGGGGAGCAGACTAGTTAGCAGTCTGTCCTGGAGAAAGGACCAGGCAGAAGGGGAATGGTACTCAGCAGGTGGGGCTTTTTGGGGAGTGATGTGTCCTGAGTCCACTGGCTCCCAGCAGCAGTTGTGAGACTTTGGGAGGGGTCTTACCAAATGCTCTGAATGCAGCAGATCTGGGATGCCTTGTGATATGTCTTCAGGGGAGCAGACTAGCTAGCAGTCTGTCTCAGCAGAAAGGATGGGGCAGAAGGCACCAAATTCCTTTTTTGAAATAGAAATACAATTTTATATTTACCCCGAAGTGTAAGAGGGTTCTGGTTCTTTCTTCTCAGTGACCACATTTACACTGTCTTACCATGAGATTTCAAATACCCTGTAAGTGGTCATCTGTAACTTCTTTGTGTTTGACTAGCTTGCTAACAGCTTCTATGATTGAGAACACTGTGGACATTTGAAATACTTCGATTAATTTCTCAAGAACTTCATATAATGTAATTTGATGATTTCACTTCCAACTCTTCTGCTTAACTCCTTCCAGATCCCCACACACTCCCTATTCTTTCAAATTTAATGTCCTTTAAGAAAACATTTTAATTTACCAATCCATCTACTCCAATATGTGTTGTTTTTGTACTGCTGGATACTAGGCCATCAGGTGGCATGTGTTGATTTATTAGTGGCCACACCCTTAACAATGATCTCTCCTTCCTCCAGAAGCCACCCAGTCTCCATAATTCCTCACTTTGGAATGGGAGCATACAGCCCTCCTCATTCCATGTTACAGTGTATATTATCTTGGTCTCGTACAGGTCTTAATGAAGGCAACCACAATCTATGACTTTATGAGAGCAGCTGTATTTTGCTCTGTCATTTCTGTTCCCTCAGTCTTAAAATCTTCTCAAAATAGGGAGACCCTCTTCTGAGATGGTTCCTAAGCCTTGGTACAGGGTGTGATAGATGTTCCATTGGGGCTGAATGTTCCTAGGTCTCTTATTCTCTGCGCTTTGAATAACTGTGAGTTACTGTAGTCAACACCATCCACTGCATAAAGAAACTTCCCTTATGGGGTTGGAAAACTGCATTTGTCTATAGATAGGAAGATTTGACTATAGAGGACAGTTTGATAAGTTCTTTATTAAACTAAATGTAGTATGTTAATTCTGAAGCCTGTTTGCTCCTCACCCATGTGTTTTTGGCAATATATACAGTAACAGATAGCTAATCATATCCAATCAGAGTGGTTGGTTATGCAGATAACATTCATGCCAATATTGTACACATGGGCATATCTTGCCATGCTTGTCTTTATTGTCCTTTACTGGGTTGACAATTGGGTAAGACTGGTATTGCAATTATTGAAAATACAAGGACAGAAACTAAATAGCTTTATGAGATCAATGCACAACAAATAGAAATGAAAAAAAAAGTAAAATCTAGAAAGAGTGTAACTGTCATCACTGTAATCTTTGAGTCTTTTTAATGTGGGTTTTGGTCTGAGCAATAACAAATTCAGTGCAGTTTTCTTTCCCTCTGCAGGAGTCTGTCTGCTTCTTCCTAGCTCCTCCCTGTCTCTCCTTCCTTCCTCCCTCCTTCCCTCCTTTCTTCCTCTCATCCTTCTTTCCTGCAGTCCTTCCTCTCTTCCTTGCTCCCTCCCTTTTTCCCCTTTCTTCCTTCATTTCATTAGCCAAAAAATCTTTACTATTGAAATTCAATATCCTCCTCATTTCCCCACACAAACTACTCATAGATTCTTTCAAATAGCAACAACATGATCAACTTGTAGTGATTCATTTGATCTTTCCATTCTGTCTAATTATATTTAGCTCTGTTTTCTAGCTTGCTACCTGTGAACTATCTTGGATGGTAAAGTCATACTTAAAAGACAAGATTCTCACAGCAATCCTTTAGGATTTAGCATTAGTTTTCTCATGGGCTTCTGAAGATGGAGCTGCTAAGGCGTTCAGATCACCTTTTCTCCCCTACTTCCTGTAGAATAAGTAAGATCTGTGCATACAGCCTTGAGATCAAATTTTCTCACCTGGTACATGAATTGAATGTTTTTCCAGGTACCTCAGAGAGTGGATGTGAACATCTAGTAAGGAAACAGAACGAAAGCTCTTTGAAAAGAGTAAAGCATTTCTACTATGAGTTTGGGGAATTGTTAATTATTGATGCTATTAAGCCTAATTAGGTCCTACTCTTAAATAATTTATCTGATTCTATAGATTGTGTTCCGTGAAATGATCTACCATTCTCTAAACAGCAAATTTACTTTGTTTTATGACTAAAACAAGAATGTTTGCCAGGATATAATTTAAAATTCTTGCTACAAAGAGTCTTTTTGAATACCAATAGGGTTTTGCATCAAGAATGAACATGAGTCATCACCTCATGGGAGCAAACGTTTTTAGAATTTTTTTTCAAAATCATGCATCACATTACAAAATTGAAAACATTCTGTCTTATACATATTTTATCTTTAGCGTTTTAAACACTTTTTTATTGTATACAGTATTACATGAACCTGTAATATAGTTTTACCAATATTATAATCAGGGTAAAGTAGATGGATATTCAGAAACTCAAAACCAACCAATCAAATATTCAAGAAGAGTTAGAATAATTAATATCTAAGACAGCAATTTAATCTGTGGCTTCATGAGTTTCATTTTTGGGTTGGATATTGCACAATGTCTGGGTCTTCATCTTTTTCATATTTTATTTATATGTATTTTATGCCAGAGAAATATCAGCACACAATTTAGTAGTCATGCAAATTTTGTTATAATTTTTCAGAGATAATTGTTTCCTAACATCTGAAATATTTTATGTTACTCTTATTATGGCATTTTCTATTTATTCAAATATATGAGTGCTAACTGTTTAAGTAGGTTATAGAGTTTCTTGAAATATGCTATATTGTATAAAATAAATTATTTAAAATGTAACATTCCTTAAATTAGATGTTCCTTGAATTCTAAGAAATGTGGTCCTAGTAAGATCCAATTCTGATATAATACAGTAATATGAAAATCAACTTCAGAGAAATGAACATAGTTAAGTAAAATAAAAATGAATGTAATTAATTTACCATAGAATATTTCAAATAAAACTATCTACTTTGAGCTTATTATATTGATAATTTAAAAAAATTATGGCAGGTGTCGTTGTATGCCTGTAAATACTGTACTCAGGAGAATGAAGCCATATGTTCTGGTGTTTAAGAACAGGCTTAGATACAGGTGAAAGAGAGGCAAGCTTGAACTACATGAAACCTTTTATTAGAAAAGTAAAAGAAGAGATGAAGAATTAATAAATATACAATAAGTTGTCTTTCCATGTTTCTGTGTTACAAGTGTTACATGGATATTCTTCAAGTAGATATCAGTTAGTCTATGTGTACAGGAAAGTATTGGTCTCCCTTCACAGCACCTAAGTCCCAATCACTTGAAAATACAACATGACTAAGCAATTGTTTGAGATGTTTGTGGCTGCAAATTCTAGAGTTTGTAAAACTTCTGGTGATAACTATTTTTAAGAAATCAGTGATAGGAGGAACATTTGCACACACAGAACTTTATTTTTCACACTCTTGGCCAAGTAAGTAGTCTGGTTGCTGAGTCAACAAGAAATCTATTTTGGTAAATTATATGCAGTACATTAACTTTCTTTGTTTCTTTAAAGCTAATTCAAATATTTATATATGCTGTGTATGTAATATCCAGGTCCTTGTCACCATAAATTTCTGTAATACTGTTACGTCTCTGAGTGTGCTTTGATCAATGTAAAATATACTTTTATACTTTTTCATCACACTTCATTCTGGAGTCTTTTGTCCTCAAGGGCTTGCAAATGTTATACTTCCAGGCCATCACTTCTTATTCCCTCAATATACACAGAACAAAGCTTTTTTTTTAATGTAAGGTGGCTCAATTGAGTCCTGGAGGTGAACCTGCTTGCCTGTCTATACTGTGAAGTGGGAAAAATTGTGGGTAATGAACAGAATTGATATGACACACTGAAAAATCCACTTTATAAAGATTGGTAGCAAGTATCTCTCCAGGCTACTGATTTGCAAAGCCATTTTCAGAAGATTTTAAAATACGGTTTTTTTCTTTGTTTTGCTGTTGTTTTTGTGGTTATTTTTGTTGGGTTTTTTTGTTTTGTTTTTGTTTGTATTTTCTGCTTGCTTCTCTAGAGAATAATTGATTTATAATTTATAGTTGAGTGGATATCACAGGGATTATAAATTAGCAAAAATTATTTTGAGACTGAGAATTTCTTTTCCAGGGCTACATTTTGGAAAATTGAATAGAGCTGTTAAAGTAATTCCAGATCCAGATATGGATTCCTCTCACCTATGAAAGACAAATCTGAAAAAGTTAGAAGCTTAGAAACTGCTTTCTGTCTTCATTCTTCCTATTCACATATGAGGCCCTGTCCGGAAATATAGGAAACTGGGGATATATTTTATGCTTTTGTGTTTCTTCCAAGTGACTAAATTAGAATAAGAGTGGAGTGCAATATTCAGAGAAATATTTCTTTAATCTTTTGCACTTTGTTATCTCCTCTTGTTTATCCCTGGTTAATGAAATTTGAAGTATACTCCCATGACTCCTTTACTGATTCAATATTTTCTTCAACAATGATGAAGTCTAATCAACAACAAAAATTTGTTTTCACATTATTCTCCATTTGTGTTTTTTCCTTTGGAATAAAAACTATGCAAAAAGTGATTCTTTATCTGGTCACTGAATATGGGCATTTAACAGGGATCAATTCTTCTACTTAGTGGTTCTTCAGCCTTTTATTCTGGATTTTTTCCCCCAAGGATGTTTGTCCAGGAAACACACTGATAGAAATCACAGACCACAACTACCTACAGCATGGATGATGTGCTTCTGTGATTCCTGGTATATATTTTATCTCTCACAGAGATAATTGCAGCACAAGAGTTGGGGGTTCTTTTCAAAGCTTGGAGTATCTCAGCACTGATACAAACCTACAGTGTCAAAGACTCCCCAAATTTTTCCCTCTGTGTGCAGCTGAAGAGGCAAGTGAAACACACAAAGTCAAGATCACACTGTAGGCTCACCTGTGGCCATTTTATTTGCCCTGGACTCATACTTCACTGTTCTCTGTAGCATGAAAATTTGATTATCTAACACTTTAGCTGAAAACAAATGAAAGTCTCTGTCTCTTCATAGCTGTGGATGTAATGTCTATTAAATTGTAGTATGCACAAAAGACTTACAGAATTTGTCAAATAATGAATACATGAGTGAATGAATGATAAAGGAACCACAATCTTCAGGATAGATAATAACCATTATAAATTGATAAGCTTGGCAATAATATTTATTTTACAAATAAATTTATATACCAACTGAAATGAAGAATCACAGAACTCAATGTTCAACAGTTTACATTTCATATTAAGAAACATGAATTGCATTTCAGTCACATCTATTGTTCCCTATATGAACTTGAACAAAATGCTCACAATCTTGATTTCTGGTTAGTGAATTAGGAGAAATGATAAAATCTTGTAATTGCCTATTTTTGAGTCAGCGAAAATAGAATGTCAAGCATTGTACTCCAGTCATTTACTATTGTTATTTTGCTTTGCTGAGTCATGCAAATAATCATAATTTGAATTATAGAGAAGGAAATAATTTCCATTGAAAGTTATATTCCTCAATTTTCATCTCTAGTTGCTGAAATTTCACCGATGCATGTCACTGTAGAATTCATATATCTCGTCCTTGTCTGCTGGTTTCCCAGGCAAGCCCAGCAGCATCGAGTCAGACCTGTCCCCTTTTCCCACCACCTCAACCTGCAAACCTAGAAGCCTGCAGCTATCAGGGACCATAAAGTGAGACTCACTACCCCAATTCCTTGCCTGCTGGCCCGTCTGAGCAGTCAGAAACAGTGAGTTCTGCCCTGCCCCTTTTCACTCTATTTCTTGGACCACAGCTCTACTTGGCATCTCTGGAGGTCTGCTACCACCAAGGACAACCAGATGCAATCACCCAGCCCCAAACCCCTGCTTGGAGTGTCCCCTAGCAAATTGAGCATCCCTGAGGTCAGCCTTGCCCCATCTGCATTCCATATTCCCAGTCCATACTTCTACCTTCAATCCAAGAGGTCTGCAGACATCAGAGACCACCCTGTGAGATCCCTACCTCAACTAGTTGCCTACTGACACCTCTGTGAAAACCCATCATGGTCAAATTCTTCCCTGTCCCCTCTGCACTCTATTTCTGCAGGCAACAGCTCCTGGGAGTCTATGGGAGTGACTGTACCTGAGACTCCTAGCAGTAGAGGATATGGAGATTGAAGTGGCCACCCCCTGTAGCCAGGCAGGACTCCCAGTGGAGGAATGAGGACACCAAACCACCCACAAAACCTTTAACCAAAAATTTGTCCTGCCTACAAGTGCAGGGACAAAGGTAGAACAGATATTGAGGGAATGGCCAACCATTGACTGGCACAACTTTAGACATATCTATGGGCAAAAACCAATCCCTGACTTTATTAATGATACACTGTTCTTGCCGACAGTACCGTCCCATAATTGTTCTCTGAAAGGCTCCACCCAGTAGCTGACTAAAATAGATGCAGACCCACAGCCAAACATTAGATGGAGCCTGGAGAGTCTTGTGGAAGAGTTGGGGTGGGGGTAGTATGGAACGCAAAGAGGATAGGAACTCTACAAGAAGATCAACAGTCAGTCAATTAACTTGGACCCTTGTGGGCTCCCAAAGAAGAAGCATTGTGGGAAAAATGCAGCGGCGGTGTCCCGGAGGCTTTCCACTCGGTGGGTCCCACATACAGGAGAAAGTCTAAGTTTCCAGAGGCTGGAGGCTTTGGCAGTGGCAGACCCCAAAGACACGAAAATGTCCATAGTTCTAAAAGGGTTTATTTTCATGGCGGATGGTAGATGGTCTGGATGTAATTAATGAAAAAAAAATAATTCATGTATCTCCTTGAATTAATAGTTAAGTGTCTTTTATGCAATGGAAAAGTCTCCCAATTCTTGTTGTTTTAAACCTTGTTTCCTCTGGTTTTGTCATGCCCCTTTTGTCATGCCCCTTTTTCTTTTTTCTTTCTCCTACGGATATTCCTTCATCTGACTCTCCGATTCCTTTCACATAGGAGGCTGATATATAAACTCCTTCTCCTGTCTGTCTTAAATTATTTTCTGTAGTTTTCACTAAATGTATTATCTTCATTATTTTCACATGACAATTTAAACTTGTTTGTATGAGTTTTTGCCCACATGTTTGTATGGGCAACTTGTACAGACCTGTTGCCATGGAGGTCAAAATAGGGTGTTGAATTCTCTGGAACTAGAATTATTGTAGTTCTAAGCCACCATGTAGGTGATGGAAACCAAGCCAAGAGATTCTTCAAGAGCAACAAGTGCTTTTAATCACTGAGTCTTCTCTCTACTCCTCATAAATCTGATTTGTATTTCCAGTTTGCTTTTGATATGTGATGTAAACTTCTTAAATCCATTGAATTACGAATTGTGTATTTTTCAGTTCTAGAATTTTTGTACTTTAGAGTTTCACATCCTATGCAAAAATTTTGTCAGTTTCTTTTATCTCTATTATCACATCTATCACATCTTTGTCCAGTTAGACCTATAAGGCAGCTTCCAACATTTTCTTTTTTCAGAGTGGGTAGAACAATACCTATAATGTACAGATCTTAAGAGACAAAGAGTCCCTAGTGATAAAAAACATTCCTGTATCATTTTCTCTGCTATCTTAGCACAGTAGACTTTCAATGTATAACTAATTTCAGTATTTTCTCTGTGTGAATGAGGTCTCCTCAATCAACAATAAATGCACTCAAAATTTTTCCATTCCAACTCACCCACTGACTGGCCCCCAGTGTAGAAGAAAAAAATTTAAAAATATGATTTAAATTACATTACATAATTCTAAATTATACATATACTTGGAATGGTATCATATACCAGCTATCACATGGTATGAGAAGGATAAAAATATAAACAATAACAATTTTGTGATTTTCTGGAAGAATTATAATTTTCTTTATTCCAATCTACAATTTTAAGCAGAAAGCAGCAAAATGCCTTAAACTAGTTGTGCTGCACATACATGAGGTCCTAGCAAACAGCCTGACTACATAGTAAGCCTCTGCACTAAAAAAAACAATAAATAAATACATAACAAATAAGTAAACACCTAGTTAACATGAAAAAGGTTGCCTGTCATGGGGTGCAGAAATAAACAAAATAAAAATGAAAACCGTAGCTAGTATTTCAAGAAATCCTGAGTTACTTGATCATATTTTTTCTGCATGAGACAAATACGTTATATTAAAACATTTTTATCCCAGAAAATCATAAAGAAAAGATACAGTGAAAGATGAAGACATAAGAAGAAGGTCTTAGGCAGAACATGGGAGAGGGAGGGAAGAGTGGGAAGTAGAGAGAAGAAAAGATGAACTTGAGCTGTATACGCCTCTCCTAACAGTTTACCATGAGGCTGATGAACAAGGTGGAGAAGGAGTATCAGAGCTGGATTATTTGTCTGCTCTACCTGGAATATACAGCTCTCGTCTTTCACAGAGAATAATGGACACAATTCTAGCAACCTATAGATTCAACATGATGGAGCATCAAGTAATCCTGCACTCCCTCTAAAGGTTATGTGCCTTTCCAGGACAGTTTTTTTTTGTTCTCTTTTAAAACCCTGTTCATGTAATTTAGCCATTCTAAAATCACAGTCTGTATTTCAAGCCTCCAGCAGTATCCTCTTCATTAATGATAAACAAAGGAACAATTCAACAGAAGTCAGAGACTGAACAAGTGGTTAATCCATGTAAACTCACATTTGTCAAGGATGTTGAGCTGGAATTACAAATCTGGAGTCACTATTTGAATATGTGAGAAAATTTGCTTCCTTCTTTTAACCCTTGACCAAAACTGTAATTTTAAAATGTGTTTCTTCAGCAAAGATTTTTTTCTCTCTAAATGTAGACCAAGCACGTCTTTTGGACTATAATATTTTAAGCTGTAATATTTTTATTGCTCTGTTTTATAAGTGAATTCATTTTTAAAGCATGGCATTAATTTTCTTAAACAATTCAATAAAAAAAACACAGAAAAATATTAATCAAGAAAAATTTTGCCATGAATACTGTATACACACTATAACACACATTGTGTTCATCTTTTCATATAGCTGATACCGGCAGACATTTCTGTGTAATTGTGTGCGTATGTATTGGCCTCGTCCATATAGGAGCTGTTTCTATTTCTATTTACTCCAGTCCTCTGAAATGTTGTGACTTTGCCGATTTCATTCTCCATAAACTTCTTTAATGTTTTTAATTGAAATGGAATTACATCACTCTCCCTCTATTTTACCCCCCTCCCAGTTACTCTTCCATTAATCCCTCCTATGTCCCTCCACTCCCTATATAATAATGTTTTTATTGATTGTTTCTGTTATATATATACAAATGTGAAATACAAGCATAGGAAAAACTGTAATGGAAAATTTAAAGAATACATATACTTCAGACTTAATTGGGAACTGTTTAGTGATTTGCTGATGGAGACAGCCTGTATAGGAATGCATTGTGACCATTCTCCAACCACACTGATCCTTTTTTTTTTTTTTTTTTTAACCTAATCTATGTGAGAAATAAGTTTGGAATAATATTGTATTAAATTGAAGTTATACTATAGACAATGAGATATAGCAACAAGTGAGGTGCAGGAGGTTAGGAGGAAAATATTTCCTGAATCCACAGGAGATAGAGGCAGGATGGGGTGGAAGGGTGAAGCAGGTATTCTGTTGCAGAGCTGGGGAATTTGGAGGAACAGAGGGAGAGATGAAAATTTGCAGTCAGTGAATCTACTTCCCTGGCAGGAGTCCATTTTCTCTTATAATGTAAATAACCAGTTTATAATTTTGATATAAGCACTTAAATAAGAATTTTACTATAGTCTTGTTTTATCATTATTGTTAAATTATATTTGCATACATCTTATAATGTGATTTATCACTATGTAAAGATACATAAAACTCACAACCTTTCACTGCAGTTATTTATCTCAAGAAAAAATGTGTGTTAAGGAAAGAAAAAGTACAAAGATGATGGTTACATAAACTATGAAGACTCAGTTTAAACCAACAACTATGCAAAGATATGATATATAATTAAAGTGCTACCTCAGCAGGCAGATGAGGAAGTAAGTCTCTGGAGATTGAACAGTGGTTAATATATTACTTCAGTATAGTAATTATTAACCCTCATTTATCAGATCATTTTAGCATTTTAAACAAGTCATCAATGACAATAGAAAAAGAAAAGAAACCAGAGAAGTAAAAGGGCATAGATGGTTGCTCTCCATACTGGTTTTTGAAATGATATTTTCTGCTCATACTAAAATAAGGAAAAACTACTGTATAGCCCAATATTCCAACTTGGCTAAGAAAGATGGCTAGATTTTCCAATCTTTTTCTCTAAAAAATGAAATTTTTTGTTTCTTTGTACTTCACCCACCTCTCTAGTAAATCTTCCACACAGTCTCCGGTCAACTGAACAAGAGCACTCTGGACAGTACAATAAGATCAGTTGAGCCTGGCATGTTCTCTTTGTAGTTTTTCTTCTTTTTCCCTAGCACTTGGAAGCCAATTATGTATACATTTCCCTGATGTGCCTTGCATAATAGCTAGGATAAAGAAAAGAAAACCACTGTTGTTCTTGTCTATATCTTCTGGCAATGTGTAGGACTCAGTCCTCTTAATCAGAAGACTGGCTGGGCTAAGCAAAGGGAAGAAGAAGGTTGAAGAGCTGCGGCTTGCAGTTGCAACTCAGTGTGGCTCTAAAAAGAAGGGAAGTGGCATTTAAGATTAAGGCCATGCAAGCTAGCACAATACAAAATAGAGTGATTGTCGCTTGCTTTGATTCACTAAAATTGACCAAAGTATAGATTAAAACTTAAATTATGTTCACAATTATATCTGGTTTTTGCCATACTAACTACTCCATTCTTATTCCAGTAAATTCTACACAAGCTACATAATGACAAAATTCTCAGTGCATTCTAGGGATTTGGTAACATGCTTTTTCCCAGAATCACATCCAGTAGTTCCAGAAGATCATATTATTCCTTCTTATTATATAGTCTCATGGTATACACACACACACACACACACACACACACACACACACACAAAGGTGGGAGGTAGAGGCAGAGCTGTTTTAAGAATGCCCTATATATTATATCTTAAGATACTGGGAAAAATCAAAACATGTTTTATTTCCTTCCCGCTCTCGATTAGTCAGAGTTTGCTAGAAATATAAAAGCACATTTAACAGACTTACAGAATGAATCTCTCTCTCTTTGTCTCTGTCTTTCTCTTTCTGTGTGTGTGTGTGTTGTACATGTGTGTGTGAGCATGCATGTGTGTATTTATATGCATTTAATGCATGATATAATCTCTCTATATAGTTATGTATATAATTATATATGTAGATAGATAGATAGATAGATAGATAGATAGATAGATAGATTAATCATATAAGTTCATAATTCTCTATATATGGAGATTTATTAAAATTACTTGCAAGCTGTTGTACAACTAATCCAACAATGGCAAACTGTGAAAGAAAGCCCAAGGATCCAACAGTTGTAGTTGCTCAGTTCACCAGGCTAAGTGTCTCAGCCAGGAAAGGAATGGATCTGCTAGAGAAGAGAAGGCAAGCAAGCAAAGAACCAAAGCTGTTTTTGTCTATATTCTTGAATAGACTTCCAGCAGAAGGTGTTGCTCAGAATAAGGGTATTTGTTCCCATCTTAAGATCTGGATTGAAGTTGATGTATGTCTTTCTACCTCCAAATCTGAATTAAAGGTGTATGTGTCTTCCTACCTCAAGGTCTGGATCAAAGATGTTTCTAGACTAAACCTGGATTCACTCACTTCAAACCAAGCAAAACAAATCTCTCATAGGTGTACTCTCCATTTTAGGATTATAGTTCCTTCCAGAGGCAGTAAAAGTTGACAATCAACAATATCTGTCATACATTCATACAGCTACCATAGTCAAGTGTTTTCCCGTGCCAGTTATGCTTGCTAACTTCCAAACTAGAAAGTGCTCTGCTAAAGAATATTTCTCCCCATTGCAGTATTTTCTCTAAAGGCAATCACCATCACAGATTATTATAAATCAGCAGGGACTGTGAGCACATACTTCACCTATGAAAATCAATTCTAAGTAAACTAAGTAAAGCACCTGCTCAGGGGCTTGGGTTGCACACCTTCCCTTGTGAATCTTTTAAATTCATTTACTCAGCTCTGCACCCAAGAATTATGTAAGTCCTATGAATAAAAACTTCACTAGATAGTCAAGATGATAAAGGACTTTCAGTTGTTATTTTTAAATGATTTGCTTTAACCTAATATTATTTTTCTACATTTTTTATCTACTCTGTTTCCTGAATTATATTTCATTGAGGATAGGTAATACTTTTTTTTGTAAAAAAAAAAATCTACTACAAATATGTCACCTGTAGCTGAACCCAATTAATGCTACTCAAATCGACCCTGGTAGTGGTGGTGGCAGTGATGCTCCTCGCTATCCTCCCTCAATGTTCTGACTTCCTGAATGAGAGACACATACACTCAGCCATTATATTATAATAGGCCTTAAACAGTTCCATGGCTGGGCCACTTCCTAATCTCCATGTGGCTGATGTGATCTTCCAATAATCCCATCTCATCGCTTACTAAAACTTATATTTTATCTTTACTGCCCCAGACCCAGACCTGCAGCCCTCTCATGCTGAGTTCTCCAGCACCCAAATGATGGCTGTGTTCTCTGTCAGACACCTTTCAGACATCTACTCCCCTCCCAGCACAGTGGATAGCTTTCTTCCTGCTCCTTCCTCAGTTCTTTGTCTGGGAATCTTACAGTCCTGCCTCTTTCTCCTTGCCCATCCATTGGCTTCAAGCAGCTTTATTTACCAACCAAAACCATCTGAGGGCAGAACCTCTTAGCATCTTATGTGCAGACACGTGGATTCTTGTGCAATTTTGGGTACCAATTTAACGTAATACAACAATCATGCATTATAAAGATAAATAAATTTCAGTATATGTGCACAAAATAGATGGATTCTTTTCTAAAAAGTAGTCAGACTAGAAGGTACAGGAGCTCAGGACATGATCCAAATATAGGGCTCACTTCCCTGTTTGGTTGATAGACATAGAATGGCTGTCAAAAGAAGACTTTATCCTCTCATTCTTTTCTTCCATTCTGTTGTCTTACCACCAGCAAATGATGAAACACGGAAAGGTCACCATCCGTCTTACTTCCCTTAAAAGTACACTATAAGACCCTCATATTTCAGGTGTTAGGAAAGGAAGAAACAGCACACAGTGACCCATCATTATCTTTATATCCAGTCATACTGTTTCTATAAAATCATGTTTCATTACTGCTACAAATCTCTTTCATCAAACTTATCATAAAGACATATCATCTTTGTATTTGGCCTTTCATTTCTTAAGGTTTCAGTGCCACTTCAAGCTGATTTAAAGAAGTAGCTATGCCAATCTCTTGTTAATCTTTCTTTTGTTATACAGCCATCAACCATAAACTATTTGATTCAGACTCTTATGGTAAATTTAGTAATGGAAATCACGTGTTTAATCCACAATTGGAGGATGTCCACACCTGGAAAGCCCTTCACCATTCAGTGGCAAGTGTGATAAATCATAACAGTTTAATAGGATGAGGCAAAGAAGCAAAACTGTCAAGAAATGACATAGAACAAGGCAACTGGAAAGACCCAAGAGAACAGAACAGATTTGAAGAACATGTGTTATGCCAAGATACACAGTAGCAGGATCACAAGGCAATTTCACTAAAATGTGGGCATTGGCACTGAGTAAGAGGATTTTCTTTTCTTATAGGTATAATAGAACATCTGAATACACATTCCCAGTGATTGCAATGAAGTAAAAGATAATCATCTATGTGGACCACTTAGTTTACAGCAATGGAAAAAAATCTGAGAAAATGCCTAGCACTTGGTTGTTAAAAATATAACTACTATGGAAATTAACTTAAGAATAGAGAAAAATTTTAACATGAAATACAGAAGTAAGGGGCTGGAGGGATGGCTCAGTGGTTAAGAGCACTGACTGCTCTTCCAGAGGTTCTGAGTTCAATTCCCAGCAACCACATGGTGGCTCACAACCATCTGTAATGTGATCTGATGCCATCTTCTGGTGTGTCTGAAGACAGCTACAGTGTACTCACAATGAAATAAATAAATAAATCTTTAAAAAAAAGAAATACAGAAATAAGACAGAGATTTGATATTTTTGTCAGATGTGGGCATGGATATGGTTTATAAGTTTACTGCAGTATATCTCAATAATCAAGCAGATCAGTGAGAGAAAATTACAAGAACTGATGATTGCTCTAATTGTTAAATTCTGGGAGTCTTTACTGCACACAGGAAGATAATTGTATGCTGTATTAACTTCTAATCACTTTAAGTAATATTTAACTTATAGAATACTGCTAAGTTATAGAAAGATTCCACACTAGGGTAACAAAGAGCATAGTTCAGGAACTGTTTGCAACATCACTTTGACACAGGGAAGCATAGAGGGATTGTTTAGCAGAGCTCATGCTGGAGAGTGACAAATAGAGAAAGCAGGGTCTAGGCCCTCAGACCCTTTAAGTGATCTCTTCCAGAGGCCATCCATTTGAGATTTTACAACCCCCAATAGTGAATCCCTTAGAATAAAGCCCCTAAAACCTGGGACTTTAAGAGTCATTAAAATATCCAAACTCTACAAAATGGGTCTCAGAAGAAAAGGCTGAATTCATATTACAGAGGAGGTAGACATCTACTTTCAGGAAGCAAATGCTAGGAGCCTTTGGTATATGACTGACTGATTAGAGTAAGGCTAATGTAACAAAAGAAAAGGTCTCAGCATAGAACCATTTTATATAATGGTGCTTACATGTGTGGAAAATAGATATCCATAAAGATTCATAGAGAAAAAAAATCCACAGAGATATGAGAAACAATGGAGAATTATGCTATTAAACAGAAGAAAAGAAACTGCACTAAGGATATGAATTATTTCATATGTCACATACTCAAAAATTCGACCCATGAAGAATTAAACAAATCCTTGTCAGAATATTGATAAGGAATTTAGATTTTATATTCATAGAATCCATGGAAGAAGTCAAGAAGAATGGATGTTCAGAGACATTTGTATGGTGTAGTTAGTTAAAGTTGAGAAATTTGTATTTTGATTTGAGGTAGGAGAAAGCTGATATATTGAGATGCAACAGAAGTCGGATGGAGATGAGAGGCCAGCAAAAAATTGTGACTCAGAGTGAAATGATGGGGCACATATAGGGATCTCTGGTCAGTTATTTAAAAAAAGACAATTCAAGTCAAATTTCCAGATCTCTCCTTGAGCTATCATATAAACTTGCCCTTCTATGCTGAGTTGGCTGCAATGCAAAAGAGTTAAGGATAAATATACTTTCATAATAAATATGAATTTAACTTAAAAAGTAGCATTCACTTGGATACTTGGGATAAAATGAATATGAGCATATTTGCTTATTTCTCTTCCTAAAAGATCATGATACAGCTTACTTTGTTATTCTCAAAAATCCTCATATCACCTAGATTAAAAAAACAATTACATATCTGTAATTATCAGCTGACTGTGAAATCAAACAACCAAAAATTAACATTGTCTAGGACCCAATTAAAAAGAACTTAGCTTACTAATAATTAGTGTACATTGTTTTAACTACTTCTGTTACTGCCTAATCAGGTCTAAATGTAAATGAAAATTTAGAGACTAAAAATGTGTATATATCTGAAAAACCAAAAATAGTTTTCAAGTATTCATAAGTTTCATGAAAAAAATCTACCTTATCTAGTATTGAGAAACCCAGAGAGTTGTGTTCAAAACAGATTAGAAAGGCTCTTCTTGTTTTAGATGGTCTACAACATCAATCATAAGAACAGACTTAGCATTTCCTAGCAAAAACACTTAAGCTTGGACAGGGGAATGGAGGAGGGAACACGGTTTGGAGGCAAAAGACTTCATTCCTTTTCCCAAGTTGTTTTTTAGGATCCTGACAAATGCAACTGTCTGTAGCTCAAATTAGTCTCATCTGAAAATGTCTGTGTTGGATTAGAATAAATGTTTTCATAATCAGGATGAAAAATAAAACAGAAACTGGAACATATAGATATTAAGACATATGCCACAGCAAGCTTTCTTCTTCAGAGAAGCTTCAGCTGTCTTAAGAACTTTTTTTATGGCAAATAAAACTATTGGGTTTTTTTTTTTGCTCTACTATATAATATTTCACTTTTATCATTGATATTAAAAGTAAAAATGTGAATGAACTTAGTCCTAATTTGTTAGGACACTGTTACACATCATTTTTTAAAAATAACTACAAATTTTTAATTTCTAAATATCCAACATTATATTAAAAATCTAGTTGAGAAAAGATATTGCATGTGTCAAGCATACACATGAATTGGGTAATTAATTACATAATGATTTCTAGTAAGTGTAGAGAAAAAGTTAGCACAGTATTTTGACATTCTTTTTTTTTTAATTGGGTATTTTATTTATTTGCAATACGGATGTCATCCATTTTCCCCATTTCCACTTCCTAGAACCCCCTATCCGATACCTCCTCTTCCTTTATGCTTGTATACCATTTTGATTACATGCTTTTATTAAGGTGAGTTCTAGGTTGAGGGTCTAGCAATACAATAAATGCAAATAGTCAAGGAGCAAGCAATACAATAAACACAAATAGTCAAAGAAAAAGCAAGAATTAAACCCAATTAGATGAACACTCCCTTGATCACTGTTTCTAAGGGCTTATCAGGATGATCAAAGTATCTGATCCTACTTCCCTGTCCTAGCCCAAGTTCATTTTCATGTCAGAAGCCTATTTCCTTGTTCTAGCCTAAAATTTAGATTCCTGTCTGAAATTACTTCTTTGTTCTACCCAAATATTTAGATTTCTGCCTGAAATTACTTCTTTGTTGTAGCCTAAGATTTAGATTCCTACCTGAAATTACTTCTTTGTTCTAGCCTAGTGTCAGATTCCTGACTGAAGCCTACTTCCTTGTCCTTGGTCCATGTCAGCTTCTTGCCAAGCAGCCCCAAAGTCTCTCCACCTCTTCTCCTTTTTTATTTCATTAACAGGACTGAGCCTGTCTTAGGTCATTCTGACAAGAATGCCTTCTTTACCCATCATGGAATATGCATTATCATAAGCAATGCATTTATGTCTTAGGTTGGTAAGGCTCTGTGCAGAATCTTACCCATCCTTGGCTTTCCAGCCTGTTAAATTAATGACTGTCTTGGGGTTCATTATCACTTACAAGTCATGTACTTTGGCTGCCAGCCTGTTGATGTAGTTAAAGACAAGCTTTAACACGATGGTCAGGAATAAAACTATTCCCAGGACAAGAAGGGCTAGCCTGATCAAGGTATATACGCCATTCCTGCAATTTGACCAAAATGGAAATACTGACCTCAGGCCATAGATAATTTTATTGGCATTATCTGCAGCATTAAAGCTCAACAGAGCAGCATTCTTTAAATTCATAATCTCACTGTGCCAAGTTAACACACCCAGAGAGGTGTTATGATTATGCCAAATATCCTACAGGTGTCTTTAAACTTTTTTCTAATTATGATGACAATCATTATAAATTTCAAAAGTAACACTACTCTAATAATATTTGTCATGACACTTGGGATGGCTTCTAACTCTTGAAGGTCAGCATGTAGAAGAATGCAAGTTGATCCATTCTTATCTCTTTGTACAATCCTCAAGGCCAATTGGATCAAGGACCTCCACATAAAACTAGATACACTGAAGCTAATAGAAGAGAAAGTGGAGAAAAGCCTTGAACACTTGGGCACAGGAGAAAAGTTCCTGAACAAAACACCAATGTCTTATGCTCTAAGATCAAGAATTGACAAATGAGACCTCATAAAACTGCAAAGCTTCTGTAAAGAAAAGGACACTGCCAATAGGACAAAGTGGAAACCCACAGATTGGGAAAAGATCTTTACATCTGATAGAGGGCTAATATCTAAGGTATAAAAAGAACCGAAGAAATTAGATTCTAAACAATCAAATAACCCAATTTAAAAATGGGGTACAGAGCTAAACAAAGAATTCTCCAGTGAGGAATCTCAAATGGCTGAGAAGCACCTAAAAAAGTGTTCAACATCCTTAGTCATTAGGGAAATCCAAATCAAAACAACCCTGAGATTCCACCTCACACCAGTCAGAATGACTAAATCAAAAACTCAGGTGACAGCAGATGCTGGGCAAGGATGTGGAGAAAGAGGAACACTCCTCCATTGTTGATCGGATTGTAAGCTGGTATAACTACTATGAAAAGCAGTTTGATGGTTCCTCAGAAAATTGAACATAGTATTACCTCAAGACCCAACTATACCACTCCTGGGCATATACCCAAAGGATGTTTCAACATACAACAGGGACACATGCTCTACTATGTTCATAGCAACCTTATTTATAACAGCCAGAAGCTGGAAAGAATCCAAATGTCCTTCAACAGAGGAAAGGATACAGAAAATGTGGTACATTTAAGATCTTTTAAACAACTGAGTCAAGTACTATTGGATTACCTAGGCTTCTTTTACCTGTCAACTGCTCACAAATTTTAATCACCTATAGAAAACACATTCACAGGAATTCCTTGCTTATTGTTTAATTAGTAGCTAATAATTATAATTCAAATAGCATATAATTTATCTTCACAGTGATAGCAAAATTTCTGTCTTTTTTTTTCTTTTAACAGAACTGAAGTAAAACAGAAAGGGGTCCAAAATAGATTTCTTTGTAATTTGCTCTATAACTCTATTTTATCTGATTAACAACAAACCACTCATTTTTACATTTATTTGATACATATGTGCTAAGCAATTAGATGACTATTAATTGTTTAAATACAATATGCCTTAAAAAATACCTTTCAGGAAATATTCCAATTATTTTGCTCTTTTTGTGAAAGAGATCTAGTTTGTGGAATTGAAGATAATATTATCTAAATGAGAGCAATTCAAGTATCTCTCCCAACTCTAATTCTCTATTTATAGAACCTGAAATGAGAATTTCTGGTTTTGTTGGAGACTCAGTTGTGTCATGTGTTTTTCTGGAATCTGTCTGATGAGAGGATGTTTTACTGAGAACAGATACATGTTGTTTATCTAGAAGCTGCCTGGTGAAAGAGCACACTATGTTTTGCTGGAGTGGATGCTTGAGAGGGTACATGATGTTTAGAAAGCATATAGGTATAACCCAACAGACAGTAGACAACACCCTTATATCGGTTCAACTTGCAACTCTTTGCTGGTCTTTATTGAGCTTCACTGATGCTGGTCTTCACTAGTAACAGTCTTGCATAGGTTCAACTTGCTTTCTTTGCTGATCTTTGCTTGTCATGATTTCATAGAGAGAAACACACCAAAGATCTTCTAGTTGTATTCCAGCTGATTTTTGATGTTTTTAAGGACTCAAGCAAATCACAGCAGCCTCGAGGTTCCTACTGGATCAAATCACTGTTACTGATTTGTGTTTCATGTTTGCTAATGGTCTAGACTGCTGATAACAAAGATTGATACTTTGCTGAAGAACTATTTCTCAACATGCCCACAACCCCCATTTCCTATTAACCTTTCTTTTTACCTACCTCTGCTGAGTAGTTGGACTAAAATGGACATTGAAGTGTTAGAGAACCATAATTAAAGTAGATTTTGAAAAAAATCTAAGCCTATAAGAACCCATAAGGATAATAGCTTGCTGTGCACAAGAATCTCTAGTGGTATTCAGTTTAATATAAAAGGTCATCTCTTTGTAGCACTGCTCCACTATGTTCATTTCCTGTTGAAAGTTAAAAGCAGAATGTTCTCAGGCAGTTAGACCTCCTCTTCTTCCCCCAGGTTTTCTCCTGTCACAGAAAAGTCCCAACAATTCCATCTTAAGAATACTTTGAAATTAAGCATGTATAGTACTAGTTGCTCAGTCTGGGCACCTCTCACTTAGTATTAAGTCCTTCCCTACATGTGAAGCAGTCACCTGAAAGGTGATATACAATCAGAGTGGCTTTGCATAGGACTTGTATTGTGCATGATGGAAACCATGCTATTTTTATTTTATAAATTATGCAGTTTATAACTATTTCAGAAATATTATTATCCGTAAATGAAATATTAAAAAATCATATTGTGATGCTAGGTAAGACAATTCTAGATTATGATCTAAATATTTAATTATTTTCCTTTATATTACTAACTCTAAGTAGATTTCTCTGATTTTACTATAACAACAATTATTCTATCTTGTAATCTCACTGCCTTTTATGCCTCTTGCATGAGTTTTTGGGTTCCAAAAGTGTGTAGCATTTGTTGTGTGACTACAGTAGAGAAAGCCTACTAAGGAGAGAGGAAGACATTCTTAATATTTCTTGAGTCTCCCTTCCATATAATTTCATATGCTTTAGTCAGTATTTTTTATCTGATTCTGAAACCTTGGAGATCATAATTCCAGTATCACATATAGATACTGCAGAACTCAGAGTTATTATAGCACAGGAAGTTTGGATTAATTAAAACACACAGATTTTGATTCAGTGATACTCTTTTTTAAAAAAATACTGTAGACCAGTTATTATTCTTAGATAACTATTACTATAACTATCATATATTGTGGATTATTGACATGCATGATGGAATCTATTTTTTTTGTAAAGGCTGTGTACTATTCTTTGATCAAAGTTTGCCCTCAATTATTGTCTCTTATCCCCTTCTACCTTGCCAAAGTCCCCTTTTCATCCAGAATCTTCCTTTTATTTTCAGGTTTTCCTCTCCCCTTTGTTTAATTAAGGATAATGTCATCTTTTCAAGGTGTAGGAAAAAATAATGTAGAAGAGATTAGAAAGAAATGTAAGTGCTTTTAGGAATTGATGCGATAAAATAATGTGTCATATACATGACACAGCTGTTTCACCCCTTGTTAGAAAATAAATCTAACGGTCAGTCTTTAAAGTTACCTTTAGTCAACTCAACTTATGTCTAGTGACAAGTGCACAGAAAATACTTCAACCCTGCTAATGCCTGCTAATTTAGTTATTTGCTTTTGTAACCTTCATGGCTTAGAAATTTAACTAACTGGCTTTGGTGGAAAATGAAGTAACAACACATACACACACACACACAGAACAGCAGGAAAAAAGGGGGTCTGGGTCCTCTGGTAGAGATACACCCACAGTAATACAGAAACTTGTAGTACTTACTTCATATATCTGAATAAGGGAGGTGTTGTGGTTAGAATAAAAATGGCCCCTATTAGCCCAAAGGTAGTGTCATTATTAGGAGATGTGGCCTTGTTGAAATAAGATTGTCACTGGGCGTGGGCTTTGAGTTTCCAGAAGCCCAAGCTAGGCCCAGTGTCCTTCATCTTCCTGCTGCCTATATGTCTGAATATAGATCTCAGCCCCTCTCCAACATTGTATCTGCCTGAGTGCTCCCCTGCTTCCTGCTTTGATAACAATGAACTAAACTTCTGGACTGTAAAATAACATCAATTATATTTTTCCTTATATGTATTGCTGTGGTCATGGTGTCCCTTCACAGCAATAAAATCCTAACTAAAGCAGGAGGAATGTTTAATGTATCCTGCTGAATAATGAGTAAGGATTAGATATTCTCTTAGGGAGGGAGGAGTCTCAGGCGTTGATCATCAGGGAGGAGGAAGTTGTGGACAATTTTTTCCACACTACAAACATCTGCACAAGGATCAGAGGAAAGTTTTCCCATTTATGAGGATCTGAGGCATTGGGGTCCTTGACATGGCCTGCCTACTACCTATGTCAATAAAGCACATACACTCACAACCTCATCTATTTATGTCTGAGTTTTCTTAAATGTTTAGGATGAATCTTCATGCTTAGTCCAGGGACAATTTAACATGATACTTTATATCAGATTGTGAAGATGATAAGAACAAAGAACAGTTTCCTACAAAATTCAAAAAAATGTCCTCACAATCCCTCCCACCCAAATTAACTAAGCTTCACACACAAATACACTCACACTTAAAATTTAGAGTAAGAAATTACTAACAGTCAAGTTTGTTTCCAAGTCATCTGTCTAAATATTATATATATATGTGTGTGTGTGTGTGTGTGTGTGTGTGTATACATGTTTAATAATTTATATGTGTGTGTAATTAAATTAATTTATTCTTACTTGTATGTCTGTGTATCACATGTGTACTGGGTACCTACAAAAGCAAGAAAATAGCATTGGGTGCCTTGGAACTGGTATTAAACACTACTGTGAACTGTGAGGTGGATGGTGGAACCAAAGTAGATTCCTCTAGAAAAGCAGCCTGTACTACTAACTGCTCAGCCATCACTTAAGCCCATGTCTGGTTAATTTTAAAATAAACATGATAGTAAACTAAGAGACAAACACACCTGTTTTGTTGAGAGAAGAATAAACAAAAGTGACTTAGGTAGTATATACGATTGTTTACTTTTGATCACTTAGTAATGAGGAAAGAAGAAAGGTCATGAATCAGAGTTATAAAGATTTTTCTTTCATTTCAGGATGATTCCCAACTTTGCAAGGTATTAAAATAAATTGGTTTTCTTTCAGTACACTGAGTCTCTAGTATTCTTATTTTAGAATGAGGATGATTGATAGTCACACTCATGGACTTACTTCATCAGTGGCTACTTGTTTAAGACTCCCACAAGACCTGACCCATGAATATTCTGTTATTGTTGGAGGTGTTTCACAAGGTCACAGCTCTCCCAGAGGAGCTACAGACAATTAAAAGTTCAGGAAAGGAAAAATCATATTGCTTAGTGATGTAGCCATGGCACACAGCCACAGTCAAGTAAATAACCTTCCACCATAGTCATGTAGTCAACTATGCTCTTAGGAATATGTTTTTCTGATTAGACTTAACATACAGGAAGGCATTCTTATCTCTGTGAAATGTTCACCTGATACCTTAGAAATGCTCACACTTTGGCTCAGTCACACTTATTAATTTTCAAAATTATTTAAACTAAATTTGGAGGACACAAGTCAGATACATTCTTCAAGATTGATTTTAAATTGTTAAATCATCTGAACAGATTATGATGAAAAAAATTGAAGTTACTTAAATTGAATTTGAAGTTATTTAATTTGAAGTTATTTATATCTTTTAATTAGAATTGACCAAAAGAATACTACAGAACATAAGATCAATTTATGTGCAGAGAACCTGTTATTGATGTTTCAATTGAAAAATAATTCAGTTTCATCAAAATTGTTTTCTATTTTATTAAAAAAATAATTTCAAACATGGCACAAAAATTTAATGAGCTTCCTTTCTGAGTTTGGTTATGTGTGCCAAGAGCATCTTAAAACTAGAGGAAGGATGCAGCCATAAAGACTCTTCTTGCCTTAGGGTTCCATTGATCAGGTTATAAAATGACTATAACCAGAATATTGCAACTGAGAATCACTTGAGCTTATTAAAAATAGATTTCCAGCTTGAGACCTTTTCTAATGAGTCAGATCATTTGCTGGGCCTTGTTTGGAACCTCTGACTTAAATAATCCTTTAAGGCCTTTCTTCTGCATGGCCAGATTTGGATACCTTTACACCGGGCATATTTTGAGCCTAAATGCAGGAAATGTGGATTATTTCCCAAAGACATGATTCTGACTTTGCAAGTAGCAGCCTTATCATATCTCTCAGTAGTCAATCTAATATTCTATAATTTAGGGTTTAAACATTAAATGTTCTTTATCTTAATAATAAATATTAATTACACAGATTATATCCTTATGATATATACATATATATGTATATATGTATATATGTGTATATGTGTATATATGTATATATGTATATATATGTATATATATACAGAGAGAGAGTGAGAGAGAGACAGAGACAGAGAGAGACAGAGAGAGACAGAGAGAGACAGAGAGAGACAGAGAGAGACAGAGAGAGACAGAGAAAGGAAGAGAGAGAATTCAGTTCCACTTGCCTTATCCCACGTTCCAATGTTGAAAGACATGAGTCAGAATTTGTGATCTACACAAACCTCTGACACTTCTGACTTCTCACTCAGCAGCTCTCCGCCCAAAACACTTCTGTTCTCTTTCCTTCCCCCTCCTCTTCCTTTGTTCCAGTGATTTTCTGTTATAACTTTATGTTTGGTTTGCCAAACAATTTTGCAAAAATTTTATTCCTTTTTCCCAAATCAGTGTTTTACCTATCTGTACATTATGTATAATCCATATAGAAAGGTTTATATTTTATACTTTATTTATATTTATTTTCATATATTATTTCTAAAATATGTAGGCAATAAAATGCACAGATTTTAAAAGCATAAATTTACAAATCTTAATAATATATACATGATTATTCATAATCTACAAATATAAATAGGATATAGAAACTTTCATTTCCAGCAAATGAGATAGTAGTATCTTACTGTGGGAAATGCCTCTGTCTTTGTTATGGTTTTATTACTATAATAAAATACCATGACCAAAAAGCAAATTGGGGAGGAAATGGTTTATTTGGCTTACACTTCCAGATTGTAATCCATTACTGGAGGAAGTCATCACAGAGGCCTGGAAAATAGAGGCAGGAACTGATGCAGAGGCCATGAAGGGGTACTGCTTCCTCGATTGCTTACCCTAGCTAGTTCTGCCTGACTTCTTATGAATCCAGGACTACTAGGCCTGAGATGGCACCACACACAATGAACTGGGTCCTCCCCTATTGATCACTAATTAAGAAAATGCCTTACACCTGGATCTAATGGAGGCTTTTTCTCAACTGAGGTTTCTTCTTTGATGATTTAAGCTTGTGTCAAGTTAACACACCAAAACCAGCCAATACAACCTCTATCATGAGTCAACGATACTCCATCCCCCAAACAACCAGAAATCCATCATCTCTGTAATAGTATATGCAAATGAAATTTTAAAATGAGTTTTTCTCCCTTTAATTTATCTTTTTATTTTAACATTTTGATATGTTGTGATTATTAATGAAAGTAGCAGAGTATTTCTTCTCTCTTATTTACAAATTACTTTTTCTCAGTTAACTTTATGATGGGTTTACAATTTGTATCAGTCTTTGGTTCTATAATCTATAGTCCTATCAACTGATTTCCTCAATTATTTTCATTATTTTCTTTATTCCTCATTTTTTCCATTTAATTTTGTAGTTATTTCTCTTCTTAGTTTCTTGAGATAAAAACACTTATAACTGTTTTAAAATATTTTCCAAGTTTAATTATAGGCATATATTCTGTTATATTTCCCTTTAAACATACCTTTATGGCACTCTCCAAATGTTAAGGTTCATATTCTTATTACTTAGGACAAATTAATTTTCAGTTTCCTAGTTGATAAATTTTTAACCCTGAAAGTATTAATAATGTCCATTTAATTTTCCAAATTTGTCATAATTCTCTAGTTATAGTTTGATATTTATAATGTATGGTGTGATAACACAATATACTTCATATGACTTCAGGTCTTCAAATTCAGTCTTGCTTAATAATAAAATTATATCTTACCTGAGCACATATGACATGGTCGCTTAGACTGTGAATTCTCAAATTATCAAATGATCATGTTTACTTCTCGTTATCACTTCACGTGTGTTAGTGTTACAATAAAATAATCATGGTCATTGTATTACTGCAGTTGTGTTCTGTATACAAACTTTACATAATTGTTTCTTCCTATTCTTAGTATATTTACCAACCCATTTATTAAACTAAGACTAGGTAGAAGATTGTCAGTTGTATTTATGCATGTAGTTAATATTTTGAGTTCTATTTTCAATATGTGAAATTTTTTGTTGTTGTTGGGTGAAATTCCCTGTGGTAGTCTGAATATGCTGTGAAGAGATATCATGACTAATTCAAGTCTTATAAAGGCAAACATTTAATTGAAGCTGGCTTATAATTTCAGAGGTCCAGTTCATGATTGTCATGGCAAGGAAGCATGGAAGCATGCAGGAAGATGTGATGCTGCAGGAGTCAAGAGTTCTACATAGTGACCTGAAGGTAACCAAGAGGAGACTCACTTCCACGCTGATCAGAACTTGAGCATAGGACCTCAAAGCCTACTCACACAATGACTTACTTCCTCCAATGAGGCTACATCTACTTTAACAAGACTATACTGCCTAATAGTGTCACTTCACATGGGCCAAGGATATCCAAACTACCACATTTCCCTCAGTCTGAAAAGCATCTTTTCATTTTTTGTTTTTATGTTATTTCACTCTGCTCTGTTTGTGTTGTGTTTCTGTGTGGATCAGGGCTGCTTGTTAGTACAAATTATTTTGAGATAGATTATATCAGTTTTTTATTTCCTCTCAAATGTACCCATTTTTTCTTTATTTAGAATGAAACTTAAAAGGCTACTGAATTCTTTGTTGAGTTAAATCTCTTCAATACTGTTGTCTGGTTCTCATTCCTGACAGAAATACCTCCCTCTTTACCTAAATGTCCTTTTATGAAACGTGTTTTCTATCATTCTTAATTCAGTGTTTTCTTTCTCTTCAGCATGTCTGCCATAACATTCCAGGATGCATTGGGCTTTGTACTTGCTAATATTTCCTGAATTTCTCCTCCCTTCTTTGATATTGTGTCTGACTTCTTTTACTCAATATTTCTTTGAATCTTTTATACTGATCTTTTCTTCTAGATTTTTAAATTAATTTGTCTGAAAATGTGTCACCAATTAGTATAGCTCCCAGTGTTTTCTGTCCTTTAACATTAAATTGAGCTGTCTTCAAATTCGGATGCCCAGTGATATTTTTAATTTTTCAGTTTCAATAGGCTCCAAATATGTCCTGAATACTTCCTTCTATTTATTTCATTTTTTTGTAAATGAATTGTAATTTCACAAAGTCCTTCTCATAGCTACATATTAGAAACTCTTGCCACAGAACTATAGTAAAAATTAAAAAGACATTGTTCTTCATCACTTTACAGTTGAGTGTTTGGTGACCCCAGTCTGATAGGTCACAAAGCTATGCACCAACAAATGTCTTCAAATGGTATTATTGGGAGTTCACACTCAAGAGAAAGTAAGTGAAAGGAAGTTCATAGATAGAGAGTTTTCATTCTTGCTTCATTAAACTACATTGATGTGTAAGTTATCTTTTTGCCTGTCTTTGCAATTGGTGGAATAAAAATTATGTTAGGATAACCAATGGAGTTTAGGTAAACGTCTGTTATATTCTCAGCATTTCACGATCAGGGTGGCTGCTATTACTTCCTCTGAATTCATTCTGCCAAAATTGACATCCTCTTCAGGGACTTGGAGAAGGTGGTGTTGTTTGATTGATTGCTAGCTATGGAATTTTGAAGGGGGCATCTTATGGTAGGCAAGGGAATTATACTAGACAGTTTGGAGTGAGATTCTCAAGGAAGAATGATTGAATTCATACCAGAAGGTACTAGATGTGCTGGAGAAACAATTAAGTAGAACATTTCTTAACAACAGTTAATCAACTATTAAATGACCTTTTCATTTAATTTCTCCTGCACATCACAGTACTGTGGAAGCAGTCTCTGTGTATTCAATTGTAAGTATAGACAAGTCTTCAAGCCAGCATAAAACATGACGCTGAGTTGTCCTGAATTTATTTCTTAAACAACATCATACATATTGCTTGCATTTCCTATCTTTGTTTTTAAGAAAAACTTCAGGCATATCTGTCTGAAATTAGGCTGACAACCTAAGTAAGGAAAAGCACTAATGATTTTTAGTCATGGCCTTGATACTTTGGATAACAAACTTGAATCTTAGATTCCATTCTTCAAAGAAATCCAATATTCAAAGGTCACTAGTGCTTTTGTGTAGTTTCTATATTTGTATATGATTGTTTATACCATACGGTTTAAAATTATATTGTTGATATCATTTAACAAGAATATAATACCACATTCCATAAAAAACTATCATGAAAAGATTAGTTAATTCCCATGAAAAACTCTGCATCTTTTCCAAAAGATTACTACTAGAAATTTGCCATGGATTTCAATATACTACTCATGAAAGTTAAACAGATTCTTGAGTTGTTGCTCTGAAACAGCCATCAAGTAACTAGATTTTAAATTAGCTAAAGAAATGAATCATCCATCCACATTCCTGTGTCAGCCTTCCAGCACATGTAGCAGTTGTTAATTTAATGTATTGATAAGAAAAAAAAAAAAAAAACTTGGGTCAGAAGTAGCAGCCAGTAGCAAGAATGAACAGTCTGCTGAGTGGGAATTTAGCTCACACAGAGAGACACTTAAGCCTTCACCTTCTCCATGCTCAAAGGTAAAAGTCTAGAGTAAGCCATCTGTCAAACACATACACATACCAGAAGCTGACATATAAGAACCCTTAGTGATTGCAGGTGTAGGTGAGAATCAAAGAACCTAAAACAAGGTCTTACAACGGGGATGACAAATCAAATAGTTCACCAAGAAACTCAGGTTCACAGAGTTAAGAAGGAAAAGTATACCTAGGGCATCCAGAGAAGACACCTTAGAAACTCTTTCATGAATGGTGAATGGGTGAGGCTGCAGCTGAGCTCTGCAATTCTCCTGATAATTAGGGATTAGTAAAATACCATGCTTGCTGTGCCACTAGAACACTCTCCCACCCCTACTTTGCAACATCTTTGTCAAACTAAACCCACTCATTATCCTCCTACTTTACAGACTTGATGTTCTTGAGTTAACCAGCCAGTCACTGGAAACTGACTTGCAACAGGTCTCCTGATCTCCACCTAACAGTTCCATGTTTTTTTTTTAATTTGTCATCATTTGTCTATCCAATATTCTGACTTGAATTCAGCAGCAGACAGTGGTACAATTCTTCACTTTTCTCCTTTATTTTTATCAATTCATTTGTAAAGATGTTATGATTCTAAATTCTAGCAGGTCTGATTTACCTTTAAATAACCTAATAATATAAAATCCCTTGGAATCCTAATGAAATCCATAAATAATAACAATGTTTAAAATAGGCATTCTATACTAATATAAAATAAAAAGTCAATAAGTTTAGTATCCAATAATGTGCAAAGCTTTTTAAAATACAATGTTAGAAAAAGTAAAGAAGTAATCATTAGTTCATTCAAATATCAAAAATAAACAAGCAAACCAAAACTTCAAACCATACTTTATGTATAACATTAAAATTTATTTATTAACAACATAATAGGACAATTTAGCATAGTTTTCAACAGACAAAGGGGAATTTTTCAGACTACAAAATTCTGCCTGTAAACAAATATTATCTGTATATATTAATTGTATCCTAGCTTTGATGATAGTTGATCTAATGTTAACTATTATAATTATATTCTATTATCTATGATTTCTATTGTGAATCACTGAAATTCCAATTGATTGTGTTCAAATACCCTACAGTGTGAACTTTTAACAGTTAAGAACTCTTGGTAAATCTTCAAACAAAATATAATATTTTGCTTATTTACATAATCTTGTATTCTTGGGGAAATTCAGTAAACATTAAGATCACACAAAAACTGCTATAGGTTTAAAGAATACACTAGGAATCCTGTGAGACTCTCCTAGACCTACACTGAGAATTTGGCAAGACATTCTCTCAGCCCTTCACTGAGCAGTATGTGAGACCCTTCTAGACCTATCTTTATATTGTTTTGAAGCCCTAATTTAAATATATACACTGTTAAGAAAAGATTACAAGGTAAATACCAACAGTAAACAATTATTTCTGTTGCAATAACCTATTTCTAAGACTCACAATTACTTGAGAATATGAGTGGAAAGGATAGTAGCTGCTTCAGGTTGGAAAGAACGCCAAATTACAGGACAGGTGCAGGACAGAGATCATGGGAGTATTGGTGGCCTTGGATGTACACATCCTTGACCCCATTAGGACTAAGACAGTGCTCAGTAAATACTCACAGATGATTTGTGCTTAAATAATGACAGTTAAATATAAGAATGCCTACTGACAGCATTGTTCAGCTTTGGGACTGGAGTTTTTGTTTGAATTGTCAGGGTGGCACTAGAAGCCCAGGGATGACCTATGTTCTCTCTATGGAATGATAAATGTCATAGCTGCAAATTTATCTTTTGTTTAAGTTTCAAAAAAGCTTGTGTTCATTCATTGATTGTTGCAGGTTTTGGGATTTGGTACACTAATGTTTTCATGAGAAAGCACAAAGTTGGGGTGAAATAAAAATAGTAGAATTGCATCATCCTTGTAAAACTCAAGGGAATTTTATTCATTAACATATTTGCCTGGTGTTAACCAAAAAACTAAGGACAAAATAGCAAACAAAGAATGCTAGTCACAATGGAATCAAAACTAATTCACAGATTAGTAACCTTTGTTCATAGAAGTCTCTACAGGAGAACTGACCCAGATTCACCATTGTCCTTCAATCCAGCACTACTGCGTCAAGCCCAGTGCGCTTTGTTTCAGTGTGAAAATGTTTAACAATCTGCCAATCACGTTGCCCATTGCCAGTCTCTCCCAGAACCAAGCAATAGCAAAAAATACATGCATTCAAATTTTCTAATAACAGATTTCACACAGAAATCTTCAGAATTCTCAGACTTTATGGGCCTTTATATCAGCATTATTTCAGGGTTGCTTTGGTAAAATCCAAACATGAATATTCCAGAACACATTAAAGATTAGTAGGCGAGGGGTGAGAAAAGCCATGAATCCAGGAGATCCATGTGGTGGAGATCACTCCCATTTCCTTTATGGAGGCCACAAGGTTCTGTTTGGCTGAAAAAAACTAAATAGTAGTAAGCTAAATAGAAACCTGTCCTGAATCATTTAGTTAGGACAGGGGGAAAATATCACTTAACACACATCAATTTTTTGTTTTCAAATGACTGAATACTTTTGTCCTCAGAAAGAAAAGTAACTAAAGGTCTTTAAGTGAAAGGCTTGGCATCTTGTTTTATTAATAAAGTATTATTTTTCTTCTAAGAATAATGGTAGAGAAGCACTTTTCTCCTAAGCCACTATCTATCAGCTGGAGTAGGTGTTCAGAGCAGTTCCCTGTATTTCAGTTGATTTATGGTTAATGCTGTGTATATTTCTTAATGACTGCAAGCATGACCAGCTCTGGAGAACCACAAAGCTTGATGTCTGAGATTTATTTTCCTATCCGGATAAAATTTCAAGTATGCTACAAGCAATTAAAGTGCAGGGAAGACTTCCTTCCCATTTAGACCTCTACAAACTTCAAAAATATATCACCGTCTCTCCAGCATAAAATAGTCTCCAGCTGGCAAACTGTGTTACAGTAAGGCTATAGGAGCTGAGTTCAGTTAAAAGACTGCCCACAGACATCATTCAGAGGCTTCACACTGCCAAGATATTTATACCCTCACATATGACTTTTGGTTCAACTCAGTGTCACTGAGCAAAAAGACATCAGCCTTGTAAATGAGTTAGATGTTAGCCACAATTCTAACTAAAACTGTCTAAATAGGAAAACACTAATAAAAAAAGGGAGAAAAAATAAAAACAGGAGTAAGACATTGGTAGACATTTATAGGATTAAATGGGTGATTTACTGGTCCCTGCTAGAAATCCTCTTTTTGTGTCACCATGGGTGTCAGAAATACAAGTTTATACTGGATTTTGGTCCATTGGATCTGCCCACCCCATGAAGGATTTACTTCAGCTTTTACTGTTATGATTAAATGTGATGTTTTGCATGAAGATTTCCCAAATAGCTGTTGCACAGTTATTTTTTTATATTTTCCTTCACCATCCACACATGTAGATTGATTCCTACATTTGAACTGACTTTGAATCAAGATGTAACATGTAGATCAGGGGATGATTAAGGCACAATACACATTAAAAGTCTCCTAAAGAATGGTTGGATTTTAGTCCATTTGTGTGATTTTTACAAAAGTACTCTTTCTTTAACCCTCTCTCTTATAGTGTGTGTGTTTCTCTCTCACTATGTCTCTGTCTTTCTCTCTCTTTCTGTGTGTATGTATAATTACCTTAATCCCTCCCTCATCCTGCTATCTCTTCCTCTCTTTTGCTTTTGTTCCCCTTCAACCCCTTCCTTCCTTCCTTCCTTCCTTCCTTCCTTCCTTCCTTCCTTCCTTCCTTCCTTCCTTCCTTCTTTCCTTCCTTCCTTCATGTGTGCTGCTAAGCTTTGAATGCAATGATTCTGGGTAGAGTGTAAGCCACTTGTAATTGATCTATAATCAGGAATATTGATTTCTTTAAAAATAAATTTCTGAATGTATTGGGCATCAAGAATGTTTCACATTGCATTTAAAGTGACTAATATCATTACTTCAATTACTAGTGATGCTCCTTCATATTATTTATGCTTCATGCCACTAAGCAGACTAAACTAGAACTCAAAACAAGTACTAGCTAAAGTTCACTGGCAACTTCCTTTCTTATAGAAAACCTGGTTGAAAACTATGAAGATGACTCTCTTGATAGACTGTTTATAGTGTGAGTACACTGATTTCAGCTTGATCCCTAAAACCCATGTACAAAATATTGGGCAACTTATAAATGGTTTTCATCCTATGAAGAGGCTACAGAAACAGGCAGATCCCTAGGAATCACAAGCCGGCCAAACTGGTCTACTTACCAGTGAGAATCCTTGTCTTGAAAAACAAGGAAGACATGCTACAGGAGAAATAACAGCTGAGGTAGTCCTATGGTTTTCATACATGCATGCATGTATTTTCACATATACATGTATGGACCCAGAAGAATATGTATATGGAAAATGTATGAACTGGTAATATATATTTGTCACTCTATGAAGGTAATGAAGACAAGAATCAACTCTCTTTCCTCTGTTGTTACTTGATATCTCTTTCAATGCTGACCTGTCTTGCTGTAGACTACAGCTTGCAGTATCCATAGGACTTCAATACTTACAATAAAGAACTCTGTTTTCTGCTCATAACTTCATGAAATAGAGGCATGTGCTCTGTTTCTGAGAGCATAAAAGCAGTCATAATAAATAAAAAAATAATTAATGAAAAGAGAAGAGCTGGAAAACCGGGAAGTCAACACAGTCAGACTGCCAAGAGCCAGTGAGGGGGATAGAGCCACCAAAAAACCACTTATTTAGGATAAACATAACATAAAACAAGGCTGTGAACACAGACTCACACAAATCTTCTGCTACAGAGATAATATGTAGTAGTAAGAAATAACTGACACATCAAAGATCTGTAAATTATACTAGGCATTGGGGATTTGAAGAATAAGGGCTTCTGCAAATTACAATATACATGGGAGTATATAACTCATGTGGTATGGAAGATACATGACCAGAAAAGATCTAAAATATTCTAAGCTGTAACCTTACCTGACCTTGGGCTCTACACTAGCAAAAATATTGACTAAGGTAGGTGGGGTTCCCGTAACACAAGGCCAAACTGGTGTTCTCTGTCTTTTTCTGTCTCTTTCTCTCTTTCCCACTCTCATGCCCACTGCTCTCTTTCCTTCTCCCTCAATCTTTCTCTTTCCTTTCTCCTCCTCATCTTTTCTCTGATTTTTTCTCCTGTTACTTTCATTTTTTTATCTCAAGTTGTTAAAGAAAATTCTGTTTATTCACAGCACTGTAGAGTAAAAACTCAGTCATATTTTCTTTCTTGTATAGAATCTAGATTGTGTGTGTCCATGTGTGAGAGAGAGAGGGAGAGAGGGAGAGGGAGAGAGAGAGAGAGAGAGAGAGAGAGAGAGAGAGAGAGAGAGAGCTCATATATGAAAGTACAAGAGGAACAAGATGAGTGGGAGTAGGTGTCTAAAGGAGGATCTGGGAGGCATAACAACTAAGGAGTAAGTAGGTAGAATAAAAATCATATTTATATTTTAGACTATATTGCAACAGAAAATGAAGTTATTTTACAGGAGGAAAGATACCTATAGAAGCTTCAGGGAGGAGATAAATGGGGAATTGTTGAGTAAATAGAAGCAAAATATAATTGTATATATGAATAAAAATGTCCCAGGGAAATTCATTAGATTGCATGTCAAAAGTTAATTTAAATTGAAGAAAGAAATTCTAACATTTACAGAAAAATGAATGTAAGTAGATAAAGGCAGAGACACAGCTATGCAATACATAAATAATAAACATAAATAAAAATATGGAAATATCTAATTACTTCAACTTAGAAGAGGGGCTACATGAATGCCATAAATACATTGTAGGGAGGGGATAGCATCAAAATAAAGCCCACGAATTTGTTAAATTAATGTTTTATGTATTGCAATTATAATAAAAATATAAAATTGAAGAAATATTACATTATTTTTTCCTATAATATTTAAAGTTGCTAACAGTAATTCAGGTGCTAAAACAATGAGTAATTTATGTATAAAACTAATTTTTGACTAACAAAAACATAAGAAATATGTACTAGGATGGATGAGATGGATGGATAGAAGTTTTGAATAACATTGAAGCTAACATATTAATTTATAATAAGTTTCATATGTGAAATAACCATATTCTCAATAAAAACATCAAGAAGAAACTTAATGTATAATGTAATCAAAGTAAATATAACAATATAATTAAAATAGAAACAATAAAATATTTGTTATAGGAAATAGAAAAAACAAAATTAACTTCAAGCATGTATCCCTATATTAATGATAGCTTGCTAATTATTGGATCACTAGACCTTATTTTTCTTGTCACAAATTATACTTTGATATAAATCAAATTATACCATCTCACTCTTATCAGAATTGCTATTATTGAGAAAACAATATCAACAAATCTGGTGATATTCCAGAGAAAGAGAACAACAATTTTCATAAGAATATCACATAGTATAAGCCACTTTTGAAATAAGAAAAGGGGTACCTAGTACACTAAAAATACAACTCCCATGTGAACAAGGCATATTCTTCCTATATATTCCTACATATTTACTGTAAGAATTCACAATCGCCAAGATGGAAACTCAAGCTTAATATTCATCAGTAGATGAATGGAGAAAGAAAACAAGGTCTATATACACAATGGAGTTTATTCATCCTCGAAGGGGGACAAAATCACAACATTTGCAAGAAAATAGATGTAACTGGACATGATGCTAAGCAACCTGAATCAGAAATGAACAAACTTTGCATACTTTCTCAGAATTTTGAAATTTATATTTAAATATATACTTTCTATTCTAACATATATATGACATTAAAGTAGAAGTGAGTGGAGGGCCCTGTTGGGCATAGGTGGGAGAAGAGATCCTTGGTCTCATGAAGGCTGGACGCCCCAGGGGTTGGGCATTTGAGGGTGGGGAGGTGGGAGTGGGGGGTAGGTAGGGGTACATCCGCTGAGAAGCAGAAGGAGGAGTGAGGGGATAGGGGGTTCCTGGGTGAGGTTGGGGGAGATGGGGTAAGGGGATAACATATGAAATGTAAATAAAACATCCAATTAAAAAAAAAAAGAAGAATAGAGTTATTCATGGGACGGTAAATGTGAGCAAAGCATGAATGTGTCAGATTGATATTCAATATTCCTTACATTAAAGAAGGCCATAGATTGCATTGTTCAGAAAACAGACTATTCATGCTTTACCAACAAATGATTTATTTTAAACATAATGGCAAGATGCATCTTACTGGCAAGGGAGAAACAAAAGGAAGCTGAGCTAGCCAAACAAAAAGACAGCTGGATTAAAGATACTTAGCAAGCCTAGAATAAACTAGAAATAACACAGTTCCTAGAAGAAAATGTCACTTTGCCAAGAAGATAAAATTCTCATGAACAAGCATGCATCTAACAGCAATGATCAGAAATATTGAAAGATGCTTTGAAAGTGAATCTTTAACTATTAATAATATTGGAGGGTTCAGTATTTTGTATTAAATAATGGATTTAACAACTAGCAAAACGTCTATCAGTACAGAACTCATGCTGTATTATAATACTAAGAGATCTAACCTGTAGTTCAGGTTTATATGGGAAGAATGTTATTGAGGTATATTTCATAAAATCTTGTGCATTTAAAAGATGTGATTATTTGTCTTGTTTACTGATTAGAAACTCCCACAAACAAGTGACTTATCATGTCCATCACCTTGTATAGCCACTATAGCTGGTAGGTGGTTGGCAAAAACAGATAAATCTACTTTGCGAATTCAAGTACAATGCATAATATTATAACCCACAGTCATTACCCTAAGCATTAGGTCACCAGCATATTTGGTTAAAGTGTTCACTCTTTAATAAATACTCTTTGACTATTTCCTTCATGTTTCCATCCCTAAAGCCAGAATTCTGCCCTGTGCTTCTGCAAGTCTAATTCCTTTGCTATCCACGTAGAGGAGCAATATGTACTTAGAAGTGGGATTGCATAGAACTTGTCTTCCTGTGTCTTGCTTATTCTGCCTAGGCTAGATCAGTCAATGTCATTGGAGATGTCAGAATTTCCATCTTGAATTTGGACTTGAATTTCTGATCTTCCTGCTTCCACCATCCAAGTACTGAATAATGGAAATGGATAATGGAAAACTGAAAAATACTTTGTCACATATGTGAGTGTGCATGTATCAATATCTCACAATTTTTTTATGTCTTTGGAATTCACCCATAAAGAATGGCTAAAAATTGCTGTGTCATGAGGAGACATGAATTAATATGTTTGCCTCATATAAGGCTTCAGTTATTGGCTAAAGGAATGACTTGCCTCCATTCTACTTAGGGGATAACATATTTACTGAAGTTACTCAAAGGCAGCTGTGTCATTGGAAAGATCATGCTAGACTGAGGATGACTCATGAAGACTTCATCCAGTAAGCTTCCAGCTCAACTTGCACACAGTTCTCCCACCAACTGATATTGGTTATACCTTTGTGAGGGGCGTCTAGATTTCTGGAGCTTTCAAGAACTTACTGAACCTCAAGGATTTCCTTAGTATCTTGAATTCTTCTTTTTATTTATTTTACTTATTTATTTTTTAGAAAATTTATTTTGTTTATTGGATATTCTACTTATTTACATTTCAGATGTTATCCCCTTTCCACATCCCCCCCACAGGAATCCTCCTACTCCATCCCCCCATCTGCTGCTTCTATGTGGGTGTGCCCCCACCCATCCACCCACTTCCCCCTCCTCATCCTCAAATTCCCCCACACTGGGGAATCCTGACTTCACGGGACCAAGGACCTCCTCTCCCACTGACAAGGCCATCCTCCACTGCATATACAGCTAGAGCCATGGGTCCCTCCATTTGTGTTTCTAGATCGGTGGTTTAGACCCTGGGAGCTCTGGTTGGTTGGTATGCTCTTCCCACGGGGCCCCAAGCCTCTTCAGCTCCTTCAGTCTTCTCTCTACCTCCTCCATTGGGGACCTCATGATCAGTTCAATGGTTAGATGGGATCATCTACCTTTGTATAAGTCAGGCTCTGGCAGACCTCTAAGGAGACAGCTATATCAGGCTCCTGTCAGCATGCACTTCCTGACATCCACTACAGTGTCTGCATTTGGTGACTGCAAATGGGATGGATCCCCAAATACGGCAGTCTCCAGACAGTCCCTTCTCCAGTCTTTGTTCCACATTGTCTCTGTATTTGCTCCATTGAGTATTTTGTTACTCCTAAGAAGGGCCGAAGCACCCATACTTTGGTCTTCCTTCTTCTTGTGCTTCATGTGGTCTTTGAGTTGTATCTTGGGTATTCCGAGCTTTTAGGCTAATATCCATGTATGAGTGAGTACATACTATGTGTGTTCTTTTTTGGTTGGGTTACCTCGCTCAGGATGATATTTTCTAGTTCCATCCGTTTCCCTAAGAATTTTATGAATTCATTGTTTTTAGTAGCTGTGTAATACTCCATTCTGTAAATGGACAAAATATTATCTGAGGACCCAGTTGTGCCACTCCTGGGCATATACCCAAAAGATGTTCCAACATATAACAAGGACACATGCTCTACTGTGCTCATAGCAGCCTTATTTATAATAGCCAGAAACTGGAAAGAACATAGATATCCTTCAACAGAGGAATGGATACAGAAAATGTGGTACATTTAGTATCTTGAATTCGATGAGTCTGTTTCTAGGAGAGAATAAATTTGAAACTAATAGTCACAAAACAAGTGATATTTCAAAGTAGCTTCAAATTGTATTTCTCTGCTTATTATTGATATCAAGTAGCTTTTCATATGACTATTATACATTTGTATATCATTTTTGGAAAATGGTTATGGAGTCACTTTGTTCATTTTTAGTTAGGTTGTTTTAGGAGTTGCTAGTGGTGCTTGGGTAGAGACTTTAAAATCTTACTATTTATTTGTTTTTAACACTGATTTTTATATATACTTTCATTGTATAATTTGGGGGATGTTTGCTTATGTTTTTTAAAACTCTTGAGTATCCCATGTTGCCTTCAAACCTATTATGTAGTAGAGAATGGACTTGAATTTCTGATCTTTCTGCCTCCACCATCCAAGTGCTAGAATTGTAGGCTTTTACCATTAAATCCTGTTCATGATGTACTAGGGGTCAAACTCAAGGCTTCATGGATCCTTATATATTAAGCTCTTATCAATTATATAACTGTACAAATTCTTACATTCTGTGAGGTTTCTCTTTTTGTTTTTTCAATTGTCTTGTTGCAATGCTACACATTTACTTTGCAACAATCTTATTTTTTATTTCTCTAAAGTTACTTACTATTTTGGTATTAAACTTAGAGATCATTATCCAAAACAAAATTAAGTATAATATCACTATATTTTTCCTAGGAATTTTATAGCATCAATTTTTATTTTTATTTTAGAATTTAATTCATTTTTAATTTATTCTTATGTGTGGTATAAGAAAAGAGTTTAACTTCATAGTTTCATTTTTTCAAGTGTGTAATCAGTTTTCTGAACTCCATTTACTGAAGTTCATTATTTTCCTAGTGGATATTTTGTCATCTTTTAAAAAGTTAGTCTACTTAAGTCTGCAGTGGTGGCTCAGTGATAGTGAGTGTTGGTTGCCCTTGTAGAGGACCAGTGCTTGCTTTACAGCACCTATATAGAAGCTCATAACCATCTATAACTCTGGGTGGGGGGTGGATCTATTCCCCTTTTATATTCTCCTCTGGCACTGCACACTGGTGGTGCCACATTCATACATTCAAGTATATTGCAGTTGCATGCAGTAGAGTCAAAGCAGGAGACACTTTATGTAGAGTACAAAAAGTATATAAAATAACACCTTGTAGTGATCAAGTTTCATTGCAATTTACTAGAAATAGCCACACCATATCAAAAGCAATGAGATGTACTTGTCATGATAAAATATGTTTTCTACAGATAAAATGGTTTCCATCTTAGTGTTTTTATGAGTTTCTTCAGTGTAAAATAATGGGTCTCTGATTCTTGTGTCACCTCTTGGATTCTCTTTTTCTGTTTATTGTTTTGTCATTTTTCAATGCATTTTTGTTTTATACTATAATATTTCATTAAAAATGAAAAAGCAGATATGATGCTGGGAGTAGGTAGGGTTGATCTTTGAGCATGTATGTGGAAGAGGAATGGGAAGATGAATATGATCAAGATACATTGGATACATGTATGAAATACTCAAGTGTTAAATAAAAATGAAAAGAAGCATCAAGGGAAGCATGGAAGGAAGGATTATTCAGGAAGAAAAGGGTAAAAAAGGAGAAAAATGTGTTTTTTAGGGATACAGTCTTATAGAGTTAAATAAAGTTTAAGATTTTGCAATACATAGAGTCATGGAAGGGGATGCTGAAGACAGGACAGTGTGTTGAGAACAAATTTTAGTTTTGTGAGAGTTTGGGAACTTGTTAATAGTGATTGACTGCATGAAATGACTTTTAACTCCAGAAAAAAAAATAAAAGAAAGAGTAGAGACATGGAGCTGGAGAACAACACCACAGGGCTTAGCAGCTAAACTATAACTAACAATAAAGCATATTTTAAAGAAAAAATTGTTTAAAGGAATCTACGAACTGCTATTGTATCTCAAAACATCTCAGACATTTTCCATACAAGATCTTTAAAATATCTTATTCTGTTGCTGTCTGGTCTTTGTCTATAGCGCTGCCTTCTTCACACATGAATCTAGCATTGTTTGTACGTGCAGAAACATGGGATTTTATCTTGTACTTTTGAAGTACAATGGCTAAAGTGTAGGCTAAGCTACTACTACTAAAGTGTAAGTAGTTTTAATGAGATATAATTTTATTTTTTCCAAGTACTGAGAAATATGTCTGGACTCCCAGAGTAGACACAGACAGGTGCTACCTGTTGAGCTAGCACACTATATCTACTTTCCTGATTAAGCTTCACTCACTTGTTTGTACCTTGTCTGCATTTCAATATAGAAAGGAACAAAGAACAAAGGGAAGAATAAGTCTTTTTTTGTGTGTACAACCTGGAGCACAGAGCTACAGCTTCCCCTCACCACCTAGAACCTTCTATGTGTTCTTATGGCAGTGACCACACACTTATATGAAAATACTGTAGCACATTTTCAAAGGAAAAATTAGAAATGGAAGAGAATGAATATCTTCTTCTAAGAACCATTTGCATTTACTACCATTTCTTAGTACTATGCATTCTCATCTCTGTTCCTGGATTAGCAGGTAGCACATCAACTCTGGGAATTTTCCATTATTGACGGTGAGTCCAAAGCTTTACTTTTAAACTCGAGTAATTCTTCTTTGGAAGTTACCAATCTGTGATCTCAAAAGTTCTGAACATGATTTATAGATACTCTTATTTCCAGTTGACAGGATAATATTTTCTAGTGAAAAATTAACTTAAGAGTATATATTTCACAAGATATTATGCTCACTAGTATGATGGTAGCCTATTAGAAACCATGTTAGAAGTACAAAAATGTTCCCTTAGCTTCCTTCACTTAAGTAGATTCACTGAATCTTAACTCTGAATGTCACCATTCAGTGGCCCAAAATGTCTACAACAATTTTGTTATTCTTTATTAAAATGTACACTGCAGAGAAATCTTCATTGGGGGACATTCCAGTAAAAGTATACTTTGTAGCAGTACTCAATTAACACTACTCAATCCAATTTCAATGGCAGCATCATGTTCTTGCTAACTGCCCCTGTGTTTTATATTCCCGAATGAGAGACACATATGCAGCCTAAAAGTCCCTCTTCTGTGGCCCACCCATTGGCCATTTATTTACCAATCAAAACCAATTGGGGCAGGGTTCCCTCAATGTAGATTCTTTTGTAAATTTCATGCCACAGGTTAACATATTACAAGCAACAATAAGACAAACCCACAACAATACTGTAGTATGTTTTAAACATGTACAAAGGATATTTAGTCCAATATACTTAAGACCTATAAAGCAATAAACTGTATCTGTGTGTGTCTGTGTCAGTGTCTGTATTCAAAAACAGCATTGAGCCTCAAATGGAATGATAACTAGGAAGTCAAAAGGGACTGAGGCTGGAGGAAAGAGGGAGAGTCTAGATGCCACTCCTGAGAGGTGTGGGAGAAAAAGCATAGGTTATTTTAGACATATCAAAATATATAGCATTCATGGCTCGGTATGGCAAAGGTAATTCCATTGAACACATTATTTTTCATTCACAACAAATAATAGCAAGTATTGCTATACTTACTACTTGATTCTAAGAAATTCTCAGTTGCTGTTTTTCCAGAGAAATTCATTGCTGTTAAATGATGACTTAATAGTTGAAGAATTTCCCTAATGTTGAGTAAAACTTTAATTAATAATTAACCCAATTGCTCTGGCCAGAACTTTGAGTACTGTATTGAATAGATTCGCAGAGAATGGGTGGCCTTGACTTGCCCCTGATCTTAGTGGGATTGCTTTAAGTTTCTCTCCTCTTGGTTTGATGGTTGGCTATTGGTGGAATTAACATTTATATAACATTGCTTTTATTATGTTTAGGTATGGGCCTTGAATTCCTGATCTTTCCAATCTTTTAACATAAAGGGGTGTAGTATTTTGTCAAAGGCTTTTTCAGCATCTAATGAGATGATCATGTGTCTTTTTTCTTTAAGTTTGTTTAAATAATAGATTATATTCATGAATTTTGGGTGGGTGGGGGGGAGCACTGCCATAGAGGCAAAGGGGAAGGGGATGAGATGGGGATAATGGAGGGGAAACTGGGAAGGGGCACAACAATTGAAATGTAAATAAAAAAAATAACCAATAAAAAATAATTAACCCAAGCTAGGTTCAAGTAGACACAGACTGCTTAGTCACATGAGTTTGTTTAATTACGTTCAATGTAGCAAAAGGCAAAGGAAGCAGACATTCTGTGAGGGTGGCTGTCACCACAGGAGGTAGACTTATTCCACAGGAAGTGTACTTGTTCTATTCCTCTGATAAGAACTGAAATTCTCAGAATGGAACCATAGAACCAAGATTTTTATTATTACGTTTAAAAAATTCTAGTTTTAAAGTCATTAAAATATGTATGTGAAGATCCATTCAGCTTTTTCAAGTAAGCTCTCTTCTTATCTTCTTAGTCACTCATCTCTTTGTGTCTGTGTTCAACAATATAGTAACTGACTACAAAGAAAATAGTATGATTTGTTAACTTAGTACCCTTAGTAGTTTG
>NW_021604596.1:1013299-1019330 GCF_004785775.1 Grammomys surdaster | reverse complement strand
AGGGAGAGGGAGAGAGGGAGAGAGAGAGAGAGAGAGAGAGAGAGAGAGAGGCAAAGAAGACTGTTCTATTTGAACTACTTGTTGAAAATTTTTCTGTCAATGCCTTTATTTCTTTGACATCACATTTAATAAATTCATTGTTTATATATAAGGAAATATTTAATGTATTTAACAAAATATTTATAAATTTACCACTAACTACATTTAAGAACTCATTTAGAAGACATTGGCATACTCACAGGAATATGTTCAGAGGACTAACATGATGGAGAACCATAAGGATTTTCATGAGTCTGTCTTCATATCCGTAGCAACTGGAATGAACACAGCCACATCTAAACCTTTCCTGTCTTTACTGACTGTTCAATTTTACTTGTATTTTCTGTGTCACATTCTTTTGTCTTAACATTTACTGAAGTTTCGATTCAAAATATGCTTGGTTAAATACATAGTGTTCTACTAAATTCAATATTTTTAAATTTTCCATTGTAATTTTTCCATACTTTATATTTAAGCCTAATTAGCCACATCATAGCTTGAATAGAATACGACCTTTAATATTTTTAATATAATATAATAAAGAAGTTTATAAAGAAAATAGAAAGATTAAGGCACCAGGGCTGAGAAGGCTCAGTGGGTAAAGGCAATACTACTGAAGCCTGCTGACTGGACTCGTATAGAAACTGCATTTGAATCCAACTATTTTTTATTAGGATCTCTCACAGCATAAAAATGTCAGCCTTTCTTGTACATATTCAGTCTCACACAGTTAACAGTTATGATTTCTAATATGAATCTATAACATTAATATAATTCTAAGAAATTATTTTTGAGCATAATACACTTGACAATAGAGTAATCCAATTTTGTCAGCTCTTGTCAACTTGACAGCTACACATAATTCTCTAACCATACATAGCTTTTGAATCATCTATGCTTTTTTCCTAATATAATATGGAATCTTTAATTTTATAAAATTATAAATATGTAAATGGATCCTTGGTCAAGATATCCCAAAGCCAAATATCCATTTGGGGTGATGTTGAATCTTCTTCTAGTAGTTTAAGACTTCCAGGAATATATACCTTCAGTGATGCTATGGAAGGTCAACATCTATGCCTAGGACTTATGTGTATGTGCATATTCTGTGAATGCATGTGAACACGTATTTATGTCTGTTTCTTATATGTCTCAAAAATGGCATAGGCCTTGTTTCTGGTCATGCCCAATACTCAGTTCCTTCATCTGATAGGGATGTTAAAGTCATCCTCACAAAGGTGGATATTGTTTAACATTGAAATAATCAGAAAATGACTTCATTAAGAGTAAAGTACATTTCTTTTTATTATGATCTTTTCATTTTCCTGTTTTCCAAGCAAAATATATGCATGGTCGATAAATAAGCAGATAGATAAATTAATGATCAATAAGTAGATGGAAAGTAGAAGATAGCTGATACATATATAATGACAGATTATTGTGTTGAAATTACATAAATTATAATGGATACTAGATAGATAGATAGATAGATAGATAGATAGATAGATAGATAGACAGACAGAGAGGGATGGATGGATGGATGGATGGATGGATGGATGGATGGATGGACAAGCACACAAGGAAATAACTCTCAAGAAATAGCATTTATTTGTTGGTATGTTTCTGGTAAACTTAATAATTTCTTACAATTCTGCTCTGTGGTTCTTCCTTATTCTCAAGGAGAGATATTTTCTGTGGGTTATGAGTACTGGCTCTAAGACAAGAAAAAAAATCCTCCTATGTAATAAGTATCTTCATTGAAAGATATTCACCTCTGAAATGAAGTCAATAAGCTTGCAAAAGTAATGACCATAATATAATTATACTACTCCTTATTAAAATGTTCCTCCATTTGCTACAGATGCATAGTTTGTGGTTATTGAAAGGGGTAATTTGTTTAATAATATATTCACCCAGTTACACATAATGTGATTTAATCAGTACATTATATACAAGCTCCAAATGTAAAGCATCTCAGATGATCAAATAAATTATTAATGGTTTACAGTAACTGAGCTGTTATTGAGGAAGGGGCATGCTGAGACTAAGGATTCTTATAAACCTCTCTCCTCTCAGCTGTGTCTAAACACCAAAATTCAAAACCAGCCTTTCATATCAAACCACTGAATATCAGTTTGCCTTATAGTTAACAAGCTAAAGCTATATTCATGATATAATATTGGTAAATTTACCTTATTTTTAAAATAAATGTTCCTTCTTATTTCTTCCAAAACACTCTCTCTCATATTCAGTATGGAACACATTACACATCCTGCTGTTCTTCCTGTAAAACAATCATAATCTGATCGTCTTCCTACCATGTCTGTCCTGATCCTTAGTACCGTTGACTCTAACTTTAGCATTCATCTTCTTAATTCAGAAGCAAGGACAATATTTATAAAATGAAAGCCAATTCCTGACTTTTTTTTACTAAGAGATCTTTAATAAAAGGTTTGAGGGTTTCCCACTCAAGGAATTAAAGCAAAAACTCTGAAATGGTCACATTCTGAAGCAGGTTACCTAGCCCGTTCACCTGGTGGGCTCAGAATCAGCCTACCTTCTTTTCATTCTCTGTCTCCCAGCTTGTATCACAGAAGCCCAGATTATACAACTCCTTCTCTGAGTGAGAACTGTCAGACTCTCACTGTAAATTCTCTGTATGGTTGTTTTTCTGCCTTATGCTTGTAAGAACCTACAGTTCTTTTGTCTTTGCTTCCTCTTAACCTTGGCTTCAGGCTGCTCTTTGATTTCTGAAGTATTCCTTCTCTAAGTATGACAGATGTGTGGGTGTGAAGAAAAGGGAGAGTTGTGCAGACATTTAACACTTCTTGTTAGTGCTCAAAAAACACTGGACTCTTGGGCCAAGGGAGCTTTGGGTCCTCAGTTTAAATGTAAACAAATGTTGAAATCAAATGAATATAGGTCCAAAACATCTTTATACAAATATTGCTTAGGCACTTATACAATTCTAATTAAAGATGTAAAAATGGATGAAACAAACATGTTCCAATTTTACCACTTAATAAATGTATTTTCAAAAGAACCCCAAATAACCCTGAGGTATCATTTTGAATATTCATAAAACAAGAAAGTGTATTCAGTATAAATGAAACTTGGTTTGATGTAATTAACTGATTTATGCTTACAAATAACATACCAAATCATCAAATAATTGGAAAAATAATATTTACATGTGGCAGGAAAAGGGACACATAGAACAAAGAAGTTTTGACCTTCATAAGAGAGAATTCTGGAAGTAAGCAATAGTTTGCCATCTTCCAATTTTGTTTCCTTTTAGTTACAAAAATATGGTTTAAATTTTCTTTATATATTTAAAATAACAAGCACACATACTACATTTAAAAATAGTTCTCTTTCTTTCAGGAACATTTTACTTTATATTATTTTGTATTAAGACACCAACTTATTGGAATATATCTCAGAAAAGTATATATTACAAAAATGTATAATATGCACAACTGAGAAATATTTTAAGTATCTTTATTAAGCCCACTTATTGTTACTTAGTAGACAGAGAGACCATCTCAAAGTATAAGTGAGGTAATGGATTTGGATTCAGTAAGACATTCATTTTGTAGACAGAGAGACTATCCCAAAGTATATGTAAGGTAATGGATTTGGATTCAGTAAGGCATCCACTTTGTAGACAGAGATACCATCCCAAAGTTTAAGAAGGGTAATGGATTTGGATTTGCTAAGACATCTTAATTGAAGTGGAGGCTGTTCTTGGAGAGAAGAAAAAGTGGGTCAGAACACTTCTGCCTTAGAAGTAGTTGTCCAGGTGTAATGAAAATCCCCTGAGAATGTCTGGGAAATATGAGGTTATGAAGATCTTATTGAATGTATTAACCACAAAACCTAAAATGCAGAAGACATAAGAAGTGTTGCTCAATCAGAACTTTGTGTGGTACTTTACTGAATTGTGCAGAAAGCTATTAGCCTAACACATTTCACATTTCGCCCATATCAGTCAGAGTTTACAAATGTTGTATCAGGTATATAACATATGTCAACATATGTAAATATCCAGTAATGTGTGAATCTAAGTCACACAAACATTGAGGAGTTCACTCACTAGTTTATACTCACTGCTTTGTATCCAGGAATTACAAAGCTCTATTTAACGTCAGTGGGCTGCTAGAAGTTTTATGAAAAGATCATATCAGAGTCCTTCATTGTTGGAATGAAAGAACAACTCTTACCTATCTTTCTGTGAGAAATGAGCTTTGTTGTCTATTTCATAAATGCAGACACACACTAAGCAAAAATTCAGAACGAGTTTTGGGTTTTGTGTGTGTGTGTGTGTGTGTGTGTTTCTGTATGCCTATCCCTCCACTGGGGGCCATGTCTATATGTTGGAGGTGGTCTCTTTAGATTCTATTCACCTATTGTTAGATATTTCAGCTAATGTCATCCCCATTGGGTCCTGGGAGCCTCTTGCATCCCTGCTGTCTGGGACTTCCTAGTGGCTCCCCAAATTCCCCACCCCCTACTGCTACGTATTTCTATTCATTCTCCTAGCCATCTGGACTTCTTTCCTATCTCTTCATATACCTGGGCCTGCTCCAACCTTTTTTTCTTTCCACTCCCCTTTCCCACCAGGTTTCTTCCTACATCTACCTCCTGTGGTGATTATTTTGTTTCCCATTATAAGCGGATTTGAAGCATCCACACTTTGGTCTTCCTTCTTGTTAATCTTCATATGGTCTGTGAGTTGTATCGTGGATATTCTGACCTTTTGGGTTAATATGCACTTATCAGTGAGTATATACCATGTATGTCCTTTGGAGACTGAGTTACCTTACTCAGGATGATATTTTCTAGTTCCATCAATTTACCTACAAAGTTTGTGAAGTCATCATTTTTAATAGCTAACTAGTATTTCATTGAGTAAATGGACCACATTTTTTGTATCTTTTTTCCTGTTGAGGGACGTCTGGGTTGTTTCCAGCTTCTGACTATTAAAAATAAGGCTGCTATGAGCATAATGAAGCAAGTGTTCTTGTTATGTTTTGGAGCACCTTTTGGGTATATACCAAAGAGAGGTATTGGGTCTTCAGGTAGGTCTACACCCAATTTTCTGAGGAACTGTCATATTGATTTTCCAAGTAGTTGTACAAGCTTGCAATTCCACCAGCAATGGAGGAATGTTTCTCTTTCTCCACATCCTCGCCAGCATCTGCTGTTGCCTGAGGTTTTGATTCTGATTGGTGTAAGGTGGAATCTCAGGGTCATTTTAGTTTGTATTTCTGTGATGACTAAGGATATTGAACATTTCTTTTAGGTGCTTCTCAGCCAATTGAGATTCCTCAGTTGAGAATTTTTAGTTCTATACCCCAATTTTTAATTGGTCTATTTGGTTTTCTGGAGTCTAATGTCTTGAGTTCTTTGTATATTTTGGATATTAGCCCTCTATTTGATATAGGATTGTTAAAGATCTTTACCCACTTTGTAGGTTGCAGTTTTGTCCTATTGACAGTTTCCTTTGCCTTACAGAAGCTTTTCAGTATCATTCTAGCCTATTCAAAAGCAGTTTTTCCTTCTTCTGTTTTTTCTGTGTATTTACTTATCACCTTACTCTTTCCTGGTTCTTGTTGCATGCAGTTTTTGCTACCCCACCTTAACTCGAAGAAATTATTAGCACCCACCCAGAGAATACAGGATCTGTGTATGAAAAACACAGGTACACACAGCTGTTCCATTTCAATTTGCCTTTTTGGCACAATTTCTGGACGATACTTATCCCCCACCTGGAGAAGAATGGCCTTATCAATTCTCTTAGCTCTGCACCTCTGCACCTCTCCACCTGCCCTTAACTTTACTTGCATCTAATCTCAGCTAAACACCCACAACCAGCGCTGTATATAGGAGCCACCTGTGGCCACTTCAACTAAGATCTCACATGGCTGGTAACCTTTTCTCCCTCAGAAGTATGGTAATTCATATTCTCTCTCTCTCTCTCTCTCTCTCT
>NW_021604596.1:995295-1013199 GCF_004785775.1 Grammomys surdaster | reverse complement strand
CTCTCTCTCTCTCTTTTTCTCTCTCTCTCTCTCTCTCTCTCTCTCTCCTCCCGCCCCGTCTTTCTTCCTCCCTTCCTCCTCTTTTCTTCTTGCATCTGTCTGCTTGCTTTGGGGGACATGGAAGTCTCAACTACTCTTTTCACTCAGCAATTGGACCATGGCTTCTCTTCTTTACTGATAGATCAAGAGCCAATTGGGGAACAGGACCTTAGCATCAGACCTACCCATACCAGTTCTTACATGTCTCTTTTCTTACCTCACCTATACTTTCTCCCTCTCTTCCATGTTTTAGTTTCCTCTATCTCACCATCTTTTCAATCCTTTATTTCTTTCTACTTCTTGGTTTCACTTTTATTTTCTTCTCTTTTGCCTTCTTCTGCTTTGTCTATTTCTCAAAATATCATTCTCTTTGCTCTTGCCAATCTAACATTTTACTCCTATCCTAAACATAAGTAGATCATCTATCTTTCAAAACATAATCAACACAAGAATAAAAATCATTATTTTTCACAGAATTTACTCAAGAAACTTGACCTAAATTCAATGTTAATGATTTAGAGTTTTAAATATATGCTGTAATGTTAGTAATTTTGTAGCAACTGCTTCTCTAGAAAAGCAAGCCAGTTTAATTAAACATCTGAAATGAATAGATATTGAACCTATATCTAACAGTTAAGATGTGGAAGAACTACAAAACTCATTATAGATTGTTTCTATTAATTTCTACCTTTCTATAGATTTTATTATACTCCAAATAATATGCAGAGATGAATCTCTCCTCATCATTAAAAACAACAGATCTTTTTTTTTTTATGATTGAGCAAAACTGTAGAATTGTGGTAGAACAGCCAGATACCCTTTTTACTAGTAATTCATTTTAAAGCAGCATTTCACTGAAATATATTTAGAGATTATTGGTCAAAAAATTTAGGAATAATGTTCAGCTTTAAAAAGAAGTAAAATTTAGGAAAAATGTTGTAACGGCCCGTTCTGCTGCTCCAGTCCATGGGTCAGGGTCTAGCAAGAGAGAGGGTGGGGACAGAGATGGGAAGAATGGATACAAGACAGGGATTCTGATCTGGAGACAAGACAGAGTCTGCTGAGTCTGCTTTGGGATTCCAGTTTATACAGAAGACCTGGTGAAACAACTAGCCTTCCAAGGCTGAGGAACTAAGAGATTTTTAAACTTCTAATTCACAGCTACCCATTGTTGCATGAGTTGGACTGCAGACTCTAAGTCATTACAATAAGTTCCCTTAATCTGTGATTCTAGAGACCCTTGACTAATACAATACCATTTCTTTCTTTAATACCCTATATTTAAAGTAGTAAAGAAAAGTATAATAACAAAATTGATAGCCATTTTATCTTGGAACGTAAGAAACTAAAAATGTACATTTTTTATTAATATTTTTTGCCACTTAAAAATATGACTTTCTGAAAGTATAAAGTAAAATCTGAAAATATTTGAGATTATATATATATATATATATATATATATATATATGTATATATATATATATTCCCTGATTGATCTTTTCAACCTGCTATACGCATGACAAATAATAAATAAATTCCTCAGAAATATGCAGAATAAATGTCAGTTTCACATAGATTTCTAAAGAGTAATTTGGAGCATATTTTCCCTAAAAGTTTTGGAATATAGAAAAACATCTTTGATGGCTCAGTTCCTATAACTGAATACCATCTAGATATACAATTATATTACAGGCTTATCTGATGTATCTGACAATGAACATCTCCTTTTGGCTTAACACAAAAACTACCTTAAGAGAGACACCACAAAGTCAAACTCAGGTGCAGTTTACCACTCACTGGGAGGAAAATCTCACCACTATGTAACCTGTAAAATAATAGCAAAGTCAAATTTAAAATGCAACTTCCCTTGTATTACTATTAAAACTAAGATACATTGATATTGCCAAAATAGTTTTCAGAGATAAAAAATTAAAGCTTTGTATATGATTTATTTGAGTTTGCATCAATATCAATACCAAAAAGAATTCAGAACCTAATTGTTATCATCCCATAGAAAGAGGTACAGTCTTCAACAAGTCACACTGAGTGGTAACTAAAAACATAAGGCACAGTGATCTTTTTAAAATTAAGAAACCTATTTTTCACTTTTTCAGAATATGATAATTACATATAAGCTTATGGCATATTTTGTTTAAATCCACCTCAAATTCCCACACTCTCCTTGACTTCAGTTTTCTTTCCAAACAACATATGCTCTTTTTTTTTTTTTTAACGACTTACCTCTGTCTTTATGTGCATTGACTTATAGTCATTTCCTGACGCGTGAGTAGCCTCTCAGTGCCTGTATTCCTGAAGAAAACTGGCTTTTTTCTTTTGCAAGCAGCCATCTATCATCTACAGGTTCTCAGCTATAGATGATTCTTAATGAGCCCTTCCTCACCAAGTCCAAGAAGTTGGTTGTGCTCATATTTATAGGTATTACGCATGCACACACATCGGCTTTAAGTTGAAATGTGCAAGACCTCTGTCATGTGTCAAAAGACTCTTTTACTGTACACATCTAGCATCTCTGGCTCTTACATTTTGTTTGTTTGATTTTGTTATGTTTTGCTTTGCTTTTTGTTTTTGTTTTGCTTGGTTTTGGTTTTTTTTCTCTCTCTTTGCAATGGGGGAAGGAATGTTATATAGAAATATAGTTTTAAAATTCAGTAAAAGTAACTTTTTATTAAAGGAATTTTACTTTATGTTATTTATTGATAGATTTTTTTTTACTTTTTTTTTTTTACAGTCCAGTCATTACCAAGGTGGTCTGCCCTCCCACAGTTACTCATTTCATTCCTTCTTCCCCCTGTCTTCAAGAGGATATTCCCACACTCTACTCTCAACCGCCGTCCCTGCCAAGTCTCTCCACTCTCTGGATCCTCAATTCCATTGAGGGTTATGCATGTCTTTTCCCACTGAGACCAGATCATGCAGTCCTCTGCTGTATATGTGTTAGAAGCCTCAGACCAGCTCCTGTATGCTGCCTGATTATGTCGCTTTATTAACATGGCTTTATTTTTCAAAGGACCCAGTACTTACCTTCAAGTAAATGCAAGGAAATGTATGTTAAAGCCTTACTAATTCATGCAAAACTTTTAAAAGATTCCATATGATATCTAGCTAAAAATATACACACACACATATACACACACATACACACACACACACGCACACATACATTTGCTAAATCAATGCTGTCACTACCAGTGGTTTCAGAAAGATCTCTCTAAACAACAATATCTTGACCATTCCATGTTTCCTATTTTCCTTATTCTCAAATTTAAGTTTATATCTTAAGTACTTACCCATTATTTTCTTGTTTAAGAGGCCTTACTGATTAGTTTTGTTAAGGACAGATCCCTGAGGACAGAATGCAAGAGTCATCCCGAGCATTAATAACTAAAACATATTTTTTCAAGAGAATGTTATCATTAACTATTGGGGCTTAGATTTTAATTAATGTGACACACACTTTTCAGATTTAGTCTTACTCAGGAAAATAAAGCAGTTTCTTAGTGTAATATTTATACACACACACACACATATACACACACACACACATATATATGTATATATATATACATATGTATGTATGTGTGTGTGTCTGTATATGCATATATGTGTATATGTATATGATATATAATATATATATTTAACAAAATATCTACAACATAGCATTCTTCCAGGTCTCATTATGGAGAAAAAAATATCTTAATGGCTTGTTTGTATTTAATTTTTAAATGAAATTTAACAACAACTAAGATTGCAAAAATAAATTCCAATAACAACTCAGAATCAAAATAATGCTTTTAACTGATTAATTAAATTTCAAAATGCTGCTAGTAGCCTCCTTCCTTATCATTACTTACTAATTCTATTAAACCAAAAGGTAGAGAGATTGTAAGAATTAATCTGGAATAGGATTATTGGTCTATTGCTGTTGAAAATATTACTTAATTATGAATCTATATATACAAAGACTGAAAGAGAAAAGTATTCCTTGATGGAAGAATCAATGAAAAACCTCACTGGGACATATAGTTTGTTTTTGAAGATACAGCCATGGTCTAGATCAAGAATTTCATACGCCAGACATGATAATGTTGAGATTTAGTAATATATTTTATTTATCAAAAAAATCAAGTAAAAAGTATTAACATTACTGTAACTTATAAGTAGTCTGGGATGTTTGTTTGCTTGTTTATTTGTTTGGTTGGTTGGTTGGTTCTTTCATTTTTTTTTTCTGAAGCAAGGTCTTAGTATATAGCTCAGGCTATATGTAACTCCTTATGTAGACCAGGATGGCCTCAAACTCCCAGGTTTTTCTCAGGATCATCAAAATCTTTATCATTTTTATGGTGTGAAATACATTTAGAAAGACAGCTAGTAAATAACTAAAATTCCATATTAGCATTTATTACAACTTTCATGTTTTTTTTTGTTAATTAATGATCAAATCATGAATTGATCTTTAGAGTCATAAACATGAGCCAAGTGACTTACATGACTTAGTGTAATTTCCAATAAATTATTTAACTTTTGACCATTCTTATTGGTATAAAATTATTGATACCATGCTGAGTAAAGTTACAAAGTCAAATGTTTTTGTTCCACTTAATATCTCTACAGAAACATTTTCATAAGCCTCTGTATCTCATATCATGTCTAAAACCTTTTGAGAAAAAATTTTAACAAATATATCTTCTTGTGGCTTTGAGGAGCAAACATCTAAAGATGTTGAAATTGTAAACTTGGACTGTAATATGGACTTTGAGAGAGGAAAATGTTTTTTGTTTTTGTTGCTATTTTTGTTGTTGGTACTGTTTTACTTTGCTTTGCATACTTCAGTGTCTGATGGATAACAGTAGTATCACTTTATTGTGTTCTGTCTGCTTATACTTCTGTGCTGGATGGTTTTATGCCATTGACACAGTCTAAAGTCATCTGAGAGGAAGGGAACTCAATTAAGAAAATGCCACTATATGATGTGACTAAATATTTTTTAACTAGTGGCCAGTGGAGAAGGGCCCAGTCCATTGTGAGTGATATCATCCCTGGACTGGTGCTTCTGGGTTCTATAGAAAAGCACAGTGAGCAAGCCATGGGGAGCAAGCCAGTATGTAGAACCCCTCCATGGCCTCTACATCAGCTCTTGCCTTCACATTTGTGCCCTTCTTGAATTCCTGTCCTGACTTTCTTAATAACTATAATATGGAAACATAGGACAAATAAATGCTTTCTCCTCAAGTTATTTGGTTATGGTGTTTCAACAAAGAAACAGTACCTACAACTAAGACAATTTCTATTTACTTATCCTGAATGTGTATCTATAATAGTGACCTCTGTATGTGTTCTTTTAGTATTTCCTGGACAATAGAGAATACCTCTTCCTTTGAAGAATTTAATTCTATCATCTACCATAAAAGTTAATGTTTAAATAACTAAGGTACTTAAACTTCTAGATATTACCTTCTAGGGATTATCATAAAATTTAAGTTTTGTATTTTCCCTTACAGGCAACTGTGCCCCAATCTGTAGCACATCTAAGCTCTGTTCACCATGAACCTGTTCTTTACCCCTAATATTCTGTCCTATAATTCATATTAACTAATATATTCATAAAGTATGTTACTAATTTAGATTAGGCTATTTTTTCTGCTCAGCATTACACCAAGAGTTCTATCTAACAGTGCCTCAATATTTCTTCCTGTTTAGTGGTGAATGATATTCCATAGCATGGATATACTACAGTTTGAACATTAACTTACCACAGTATATTTTGATCAATTCAGGCTAGCTTATTATAAAGTTGTTCCAAGAAATCACCTATAAGATACTAGTGTGAACATGTATTTTTAACTCTCTAAGAATTTTCCGAGATAAAAGAACAGAAGTGGTATCACAAAATATTATTATAAGTGAGTACTTGGTTTATGAAAACACTTAGTCATTTTCCAGAATAAATTCAAATTCATGTATTGCTTGTGACAACCTTTGTCAGAATTTGTTATCATTTAGTCCGTTTTCAGTTGCTGTAACAGGTATATGCTGACTTCTTCACCATCTTTCTAGTAGACAATAAAGGTAAATGAAGTTCATGTGATTTTTCTTATTGATATATCTTCAATAAAACTTCTCATCAGTGTGTCTGTTTCTTAAAATTAGACGTTTTTTATGTTGAATTGTGAGAGTTTATTATATTTCACTGATTTGAGCTTTAATTATTTGAAAATTTAACCTCAAAATCTGAAGAGCACATCTGAAACTATCTTACAGGCCCTTTTAAAGAATAAAAGTGTTACTCTTGATAAAGTAGCACATATATTCTCTCATGTATCATGTTTTGATTGTAATGAAAAAGTACGCATTTTATTTGCAATAATATAAATGAAGCTGGGTCCATTACAGCAAATGAAATAACATTTTCAGAGAAAAACCTTGTATGGCCTCACTTATGCATGGAATGTAAAAAGGATGCATTTAAAGAATCAGAACCTAGACCCCATAGTCATTAGGAGTTTGACTGAATGAGGGGGAATAGTTTGGTTTCAGTTCACTAAGATAGATAACCTCTGGAGACCACAGTGTAGAAACTGTAGATAAGTAGCATGTGCTGTCAATGCACTGACTGCTCTAATATGAAAATAGATCCTAAATATCTCACAATATGATAAAAAATATGAGAGAATGGATATACTAATTATGTTAGTTTAATGATCTCATACTGTCCACAAATATCAAAACATAACATTATACAACATAAATATTTCTTTTGTTAGTCATTTATTTTAGTAATGAAAACTTGGAAAATCAATGAAAAGTAAAATATTTGTATTTATTTATTTATTCATCATTCCATTCATTTATATCTCAAACGATATCCCACTTCTCGGTTACCCCTCCACAAATCCCCCATTCCAGATCTACCCTCTCCCTCCTCCCCTTTGCCTCTATGAGGGTGCTCCCCACCCACCCACACTCTCCTGCCACACCACTCCAGCATCTCCCCTATGCTGGGGCATCAAGCCTCCTCAGGACCAAGGGCCTCCCCTCCCATTGCTGTCAGGCAAGGCTATCCTCTACTACATATGTATCTGGAGTCATGGATCCCTCCCTGTACATCCCTTGGTTGATAGTCTAGTCTCTGGGAGCACTGGATGATCCTGCCAGCTAATGTTGTTCTTCCTATGAGGTTGTACTCCCTCCCCATCCTGTCCTCCAGTTCTTCTGTCAGCTACCCCACTGTGTCCCTGAGTTCAGTCTGATGGTTGGACCCAAGCATCCACATTTGCATTGGTTAGTTGCTGGCTGGACCTCCCAAGAAGCAGGTGCACCAGGTCCCTGTCAGCAAATTTCTCTTGGCAACAGCAACAACATAGGGTTTGGTGTCTACAGACAGGATGGATCTCCAAGTTGGGCAGTCCTTGGATGGCCCTTGCTTCAGTCTCTGCTCCATTTTTTGTCCCTTTTTTTTCCTTTGGATAGGAACATTTCTGGGTTAAAACTCTGAGATGGGTGGGTGCCCTCATCCCTTGACCAGAGCCTATCTGTTGGAGGTGGTCTCTATAGGTTCCATCTCTCCCTTCTCTGTGCATTTCAACTAAAGTCATCTCCATTGGATCCTGGGAGCCTCTCTTTTCCCTAGTGTCTGGGACCCTCCAATGGCTATCCAAAGTTCCTCATTGTCACCTGCTACACATTTTTATTCTATTTCATGACCCTCTGTACCTCTCTCCCATCCCCTCCAATAACTAAGACTGTCCCTTATTTCCTCCCCCTCATCTCTCCCTCCCAGGTCCCCCTCTCCCTACTCCTCCAGCGATGATCCTGTTCTCCTCTAAGCACAGGACTGATGCATCCACAACCTGGCTTTTCTTTCACCTAAGCTTCATATAGTCTGTGGATTGAATCATGGGCACTGTAACCATTTGAGCTAATATCCACTTATCAGTGTGTATATATCATGTGTGTTTTTTTGTGTTTGGGTTACCTCACACAGGATGATATTTTCTAGTTCCATCCATTTGCCTGCAAATTTCATGAAGTCATTGTTTTTAATTGCTGAGTAGGGACCCAAAGGGTCTTTTCTAGTCCCATACCCTCCTTACACTTTCCCCCTGCCACCTGGTGTCAAGGCTAGGCCAAGTTCCATTCTCCCCCCACAGAAACATTTTTGAGTAAAAAATGCTCAGAATGTACAGAGTGATAGTCACCTGACCCTCTAGAAAGTCCCAGGTTGAGTTCAAATACATGTCATACTTGCTAGCCAGTAGATTTAAAGGTCAATATGCTTAGCCAATAAGTTTGAACTGTAATCTTGCTGATATAACCTGTGCCCCTAAAAATTATAAAAACTGCTTATAACAGCCATTTGGAGTCACCTTTTAGTCACTCTCCTTGAGAGACTAATTGAAGGTCAACCCTGAACCTCCCAGGAAAAAAAATCTCTTGCTTTCGCATCCATCTATGTTTTGGTGTCTCACTTAGGGGGCTTATCGAAGTAAGTACCACAGACCTATAGTCAGAATCTTACATGAGTAATACTCCATTTAGTAAATGTACCACATATTCTGTTTCCATTCCTCTTTTGAGGGATATCTGGGTTCTTTCCAGCTTCTGGCTATGAACACAGTAGAGCATGTGTCCTTGTTATATGTTGGAACAAGTTTTGGGTGGTGTGGAGAGCTTTTTGGAGCCCCTTCTAGAAACTTGATGGGAATTTGACAGCAGGCCAGAACAAAAGAAGTTTGTCAAGTCTGGAATCTGACTTTGGGCCAGGACTCAGGAAATATGCTCAGCTTAAGAACATTTACATTTGAATTAACCCAAAGCTCAGCTGAGGCATATGTGGCAGTTCTTTTGTCTTGGTCATCCTGACTAGCCCCTAGAAAGTTGTTTATGGGATTTTGTTTATTGCCTTGCTTGTTCCTGACCCAGAACTGATCTTATCATTTTGTATGTACTTAAAGTGGTATACAAGCAGTCTGGAAAAAAAAAAAAACCTTCTTCAGCCACAGAACTGGCTGGGGTGATGCTACAGTGTTGTCTAATTGTCTCTATTCTTTTTAATCTTCCCTCCTGCCCTGGAGAATCTGATGACTGACTGGGCTGGCTTGGTCAAATGGAGCTTCAACAAGCTACAGTAAGTGGGATACAGTGAAGGACACTGTGGGAGGAGGTGTGTAAAGAAATGTAAAGAAGATTTGGGCCAGTGGTGAATAAACCTTATAAAAAGGGACAAGGAAATGGTAAAATGGTGTGTGTGTGTGTGTGTGTGTGTTTAAAGTAAAAATCTAGAGAAGCAAAGATGATTTTCATAGATGCTTTGTACCCTGATTACAGATAGTTTAGTCCAAAGACATGAGCGAGAGAAAAGGTTTGAGAAAAACAGTCCTCCCTACCTATCTGGGGATGCTTTGGCTAAAGAGAAGGATAAAGAATGTAAGCTGTTTCCAAGCTCTCCTAGGGACAGGAGGAAGTCAGGAGATGTCCTGCATCCTCTCTGGCTCCTACTGGAGAAATACTTAGTTCTGGTTCTGGGTCTCTTAGGTAGGATATATGAATCCCTTTGGCACAACTAGTTCTCTCCTCTCTGTCTATTGCCTGTCCTTGACACATCAATATGTCCATGTCTGTGTTTTCATTTCATTGTTTGCTTTTTGTTGTTGTTGTTGTTGTTGTTGTCCTGTATTTCATGGTCAAAAGAAAATATGGTTAAAACTTTATCTGCTAGAAAAAGTAAGGATTTTGTCTAGTATAAATAAGTAAGTGTATAGCCACTTCATTTTTGTTTCTGACTGCTTTTAAATGTGTAGATATGCTCTGCATGTCTTAATTATAGATTATTGGCTTGTAAGTTATTGAGTATGATTAAAAATTTGTAACATGTAACAGAAATTGGCTTAAAACAGGTAACTCAGGGTTCGAGTCATTCTAGATAGCAACTTGTGGCATAAGCCAACCCACGGAAACAAGTCTCTAAAGATATATTTAAATTGGGATAATATTTTATGTAACTCTTATCCTAGAAACCAGACTTATAAAAGATCGAATTTAGGGTGTGTCTCTGTGAGGTATTGGAGGCTGCACCTTTGTATGTTCATGTGCAGGAACTGGCAGCCAGACTTCGTAGCATGGTGATGATGTACTTGGTGTTGATTTTGGAGAGAGTGGATTGTTTGTTGGAAGCTGAGTTTTGCTTTCCAAAGTTGTGGTTGTGCTCTGGTGTTGCAAGGGAAACTTGAAGATTGAGGTTGAACTGCCATTGTTTCATTAGCTGTAGTCTACAGTTGATCCCAGGCTCAGGATTCTAGCTCACACATATTTGTAATTAAGAAAAAAATCAAGTATGTGGTGATTGTTGCAGTATTTTGGAAGGATTGATGAGGCTTGTCTAATCTAGCTGCCATTCCAGGAAATTCATATAGAATTATTATGGATTTGGAGGATTGTTTATGTATTGTTCCTTTGCATCCTGGTAACTGTGGGAGGTTTGCATTTGCGCTGACTGCTTGTAATTTTGGAGAGTCCATGAAGTGGTATCATTGGAAAGTTTTGCTTCAAGGAATGGCTAATATCACTACATTATGTAAAAATTTTGTCTCTGCTTCAATACAAGAAGTTAGGACTTTGAGTCTTTAAGTGTATATTATTCATTTTATGGATGGTGTTTCACTAGCTGATCCCTCTGGAGGAGTTTTACTACAAGCCTTTGCTTTTATACAACAAGCTTTAATATCTTGGATCAGTTATTGCTGCAGAAAAGATTCAAAGGCAATACTTTTTTCAATATTTGGACATCAGTTATATCCTAATAAGAAAAGATAGTTTACTTTAAATTATTTTCAAAAAATGTTAGTAGATGTTAATTGGCTAAGGCCTCACCTTAAGCTCACCACAGAAGGACTTAAGCCTCTGATATTCTCGAGGGGAACACAAATCCTGATTCCCCTCAATTAACTAATGAGGGATGGATAGCTTTGCAAAAAGTAGAGGAAGCTATTAGTCAACAATAGATATATTATAAAGATTATGATCAGTTGTTGGCTGTTTCCACCCACAGCAGTCCTTTGGCAAAAGTGACCATTAAAGTGGATTCATCTTTCTTCATCTCAAAAGAAAGTTTTAATACCCTATTTTGAAGCTGTTGCCATGTTAACATAGAATTGTAGGATAGAATCACAAAAGTAGTTTGGTAAAGAACCTGATGAAATATTTATTCTTTATTCCAAACAGAAATTTAATTGGTTATTGCAGAATACTGATATTTGGCCTATTGTATATGCAAGTTTTTATGCAAAATTGATAATCATTACCCAAAAGACAAGTTATAACAATTTGCCTCTATGCATGCTTTTGTATTTCCTGTAAATTTACACATGTAGCTCATAGAAAATGCCCTTACTCTATTTACAGATGGCTCATTTAATGAGAAGGCAGCATATGTAGTTGGATCACATGTTTATTCTCTTGAGTTTCCCCTTGCTTCAGCAGAGATTATTGAATTACATGCTGTAGCCACTGATTTTGAAATGTTGCAAAATCAAGCTTTCAATTTAGATATGATAACCAATATATAGCTTATGGTTTGCAATTGCTTGAAATTATTTCTTTTTTAGAAATTTCCAATTCTCAGATTTTACAATTATTTTTGCAAATACAACTTAATTAAAAAAACATACTGTTTCTTAGCTCTATAGGACATTTAAAAGTTCATACTGGATTGCCTGGACCCCTTAGTGAGGCACTGCCACAGCAGATTTGAATACTAGGCAGATTATAGGCCTTACATTGGAACAATCAGCCAATACAGTTTCATTCTTTACATCATCAAAATAGCAATAACTTGAGACAATAACTTGGTATTTCTAGAGAATGTGCAATCAAATTGTAATGGCTTGCTCTCAGTTTCTTCCTGTGCCACATAGTGGTGTTAATCCTCAAAGACTTATATCTAATCAATTATGGCAAATGGATGTTACTCATCTTTCTGATTTTAGAAAATTAAAATATGTATGTGTGACTATTGACACCTTTTCAGACTTTCTAGTTGCAACTGCTTTAAAAGGAGAAGCAGCTAATGTAATTAGTCATTGCTTTATTAATTCTCCATGTTGGGGGTTTCATATCAGATTAAAACAGATAATGGAACTGTCTCTTGCAGTAAAGCATTTGAGATGTTTTGTCAACAATTTAGTATTACCCATATTACTGAGATTCCTTACAATCCTCAAGGATAAGGTATTGTGAAACAGGTACTGTGGAACTTTAAAACAATATCTTCATAAAACAAAAAACGGGGAGTTATATCTTTTGGTATCAGGCTCCAACCCCAATGACATCACAACTAGGTGACCTCCACATTATTGCCAAGGCAACTGTCATACATACCTAGAATCCACCTGGCTACCTCCCATTTTTACCTGGGAGAGGCTACATCACTGCTCATATAAAACAGGCAGAACACCCTGACCTCTCTCTCTTCTTCCATCTTCTTCCTCTTCTTCTCCTCCCATCTTTGCCCTATCTCCTGAATAAACCCCACTTGGAACCTTTTGGTCTGGTGTGGTTGGTTCTAAGCTGTGTGTCATTGGTGCCTTGGGCCAAGAATCGAAAAAATCAGGAACCACGACCCATGTAGCTACTGCCACCAGCTGCCAGTAGTGCTGGCTTCTGTGACTGTGCAGGACTGCCATGTGGACCACCACCATTGCCACCATGGCCACTGTTATACCACATGGACTCCATCCTCTGCTACCTGCTGTCATGAACAGTGTGGATTTCCACCGCTATCTCAGACCAACTCCACCTGCCACTGCAAGGCTCATGAAACTTCTACCACATGAAATGTGCCACTGCAGCCCCCCTACATGAAGCTGTACTTTGCCATGAGGGCTAGGCAGCCAGACAGGCTGATACAGACCTCATGGTTTCACCTTTCCTGATACCAGACTGCTGAAGCCTGAAAACACACATGGGCATATTGATTGGTAAGGAGCTTCCAATTGGTGGGAGGGACTCTAAATGCCCAGATAGCACCTGGCCAGCCTTTCCTGGGCTGAGGGGTTGGTGTTTCAATGCCCCAGTCTGTATGACTGGCCTCCTGGCTGACCTGCGACTTAGGACCTTTGAGTGACTTCCCTCCTCAAAAGCAGTTCATAAATCTCCCAAGCTCTTGCAGCAGCAGATAAATCTCTGGTACCAGGTTGAGCTGCTTTCAGGTGATCTTTAGGAGACCACCACTGCTGGGGCCCCTAGATATTCTTGTGATGACCTGAGTTTCTAGATTGGCTGTCTGATCTGTTGCCAACACTTCTCAGGACGCTGGTACAAAGAGTTTGGCAACAACCCCCATCACACAATGGGAGTTAAATTGTCTTTGACTATATCCCCAGATGTCCCACTGTCAAATCTCTAAAATTAACGCCGGATTTGAGGCCTTCCAAAATGATACATCTCTGCAATAAGGTCTGGATTCAGTACCCTCTAGAGGAGTAGAGTAAGGCTAATGATTTGTTAGAGATAATTTTATATCCAGTAACTTTTCAAAAAGTCTTTATCAGGTGTAGGAGCTCTCTGGTAGAATTTTGGGGGTTGCTTATATATTCTATCATGTCACCTGCAAATAGTAATATCTTTTTTTAAAATTTAATGTTTGATTGATTGGTTGATTGATTGATTTTTTATACTCAAGATTTTTCCCCCTACTGGTTCACCATCCAGATGTCCTACATTCCATATCTCCTCTCTATCTCCCTTTGTCCATGAGGATGTCCCAACCCCCCAAGTCCCCACCAGACCTCACATCCCTTTTTGTGGGTGCTCCATGGCCTCAGTAGTAGTGTCAGGCCTTGGGGCCTCCCCTTGAGCTGATTCCACTTTGGGCCTGTTTTCAGACTTTCTTCCTCAGGCTCGTCTTTATTTCCATGCCTGTAGTTCTTTCAGACAGGAACAATTTTGGGTCAAAGTTTTGACTGTGGGATGGCAAATACATTCCTCACTTGTTGCCCTGTCTTCCTGTAGGAGGTGGGCTCTACAGGTTTTCTCTCCCAACTGTAGGACATTTCGTCTAGAATCCCTCCCTTTGAGTCCAGAGAATACTCACCTCCCAGGTCTCTGAAACATTCTGGAGGGTCCCCCCAACCTCCTATCTCCCGAAATTGCCTGTTTCCATTCTTTCTGCTGGCACTCAATGCTTAAGTCCTTTTCTCCCACCCAATACTAGATCATATTCCCCTCTTCCCCACCCCCTGTTAACTTTTCCTCCAAGGTTCTTCCTTTCCCCATTATGATTGCTTGTTTTTCCTTCCCAAGTGAGACTGAGGCATCTTCAATTGGGTCCTTCAGCTTGTTGACCATTTTGAGTTCTGTGTACTGTATGTTGGGTATTCTGTACTTTTGTGTGTGTGTGATTTATTTTTATTTATTTATTTTTAAAATCAAATCATAATTTTTACTTATTCACACAGGGGTTGTAAACACAAAGAGGCAGGAAGTGGGGAAGGAGATGACGCAAGAGCATGCGTGGGTGTTCAGGGGGAGTATAGCTATCTTTCAGAACAGGATATCAGCTGGGTTAAGGTTCAGGGGACATGTCACTATGACTCTGCCTATGATTCACTTGTCCTTATCTAAGTTGGTACTATCCGCCAAGGCTACCTATTTACAAGGTCTATGACTACTCAGGCTGATCAATTTCCACAAAAGCTGCCTGTTTACAATAGTTTATAGCCATCTGTTTCAATGTTTTCCACAGAGACCCAACCAAGACTTTGTGTTAACATGCATGTATGACAGGACTTTTTTTTTTTTGGCTAATATCCACTTATTAGTGAGTACATACTATGCATGTTCTATTGGGTCTGAGTTAGCTCACTCAGGATGATATTTTCTAGTTCTATCCATTTACCTGCAAAACTCAGGATATCTTTGTTCTTAATAGCTAAGTAGTATTCTATTCTGTAAATGAACCACATCTTCTGTATCCATTCTTCTGTCATGGGACATCTGGGTTGTTTCCAGCTTCTGGCTATCACAAACAAGGCTGCTATGAACATAATGGAATATGTGCCCCTGTGGCATAGTGGGGAATCATTTGGGTATATTACCAAGAGTAGTATTGCTGAGTCTTCAGGTAGATCTATTTCCAATTTTCCAAGGAAGCTCCAGATTGATTTCCAGGGTGGCTGTACCAGTTTGCAGTTCCACCAGCAGTGGAGGAGTGTTCTCCTTTCTCCACATCCTTACCCATTTGTGTTGTCACCTGAGGATTTGGCTTTCAACATTCTAACTAATGTAAGGTGGAATCTCAGGGTTGCTTTGATTTGCATTTCTCTGATCTCTAAGGACTTTGAACATTTCTTTAGGTGCTTCTCAGCCATCAAGACTCCTCTGTTGTGAACTCTCTGTTTAGTTTTATACACCATTTTTTTATTATATTGTTTGATTTTTTTGTAGTGGTTAGTTTCTTGAGTTCTTTATATATTTTTGATATTAGCCCTCTATTGTATGTAGAGTTAGTAAAGTTTTATTTATTTTTCATTTTTCCCCCCTAATCTCTAGGTTATGGATTTGTCTTATTGATTATGTACTGAAGCTTTGCAGTTTCATGAGTTCCCATTTATCAATTCTTGATTTTAGGGCATGAGCCACTGGAGTTCTGTTTAGGAAATTTCCCACTATGCCATTCAGTTCAAGGATCTTTCCCACTTTCTCTTCTATTAGATTCAGTGCATCTGGTTTTATGCTGAGATCCTTGATCCACTTGGACTTGAGCTTTTTTAAAGGTAACAAATATGGGTCTATTTTCATTTTTCTATATAGAGATAGCCAGTTAGATCAGCAGCGTTGATTTCTTTTTTCTATTGTATATTTTTGACTTCTTTGTCAAAGATCAAGTGATCTTAAGTGTGTGGTTTTATTTCTCGGTTTTTATTTCTATTCCATTGATCAAGGTGTCTGTCTATGTACCAATGCCATGCATTTTTAAATCACTATTGCTCTGTAGTAAAGCTTGAGGTCAGGGATGGTGATTCCCCCATATGGTCTTTCATTAAGAATTGTTCTTTTTTTGCTATTCTGGTTTTTCTGCCTTTCCAGGTGAATTTGAGAGTTGCTCTTTCCATGCCTTTGAAGAAATGTGTTGAGATTTTGATGGGGATTGCATTAAATCTGTAGATTACCTTTGGTAGGATGGCCATTTTTACCATATTAATCCTACCAATCCATGAGCATGGGAGATCTCTCCATTTTCTGAGATCTTTGATTTTTTTCTTGAAAGACTTGAAGTTATTGTCTTAAAAATCTTACAATTATTTGATTAGAGTTATCCCAAGATATTTTATATTATTTGTGGCTATTGTGAAAGGAGTTGTTTTACTAATTTCTTTCTCAGCCTGTTTATCAATTCTATAAATGAAGTCTACTGATTTATTTGAGTTAATTTTGTATCTTGACACTTTGCTGAAGTTGTTTATCAGCTAGAGAAGTTCTCTGGTAGAATTTTTTTGCAGTCCCTTATATATACTATCATATCATCTCCAAATTGTAATACATTTATTTCTTCTTTGCCAATCTATCCTCTTGATTTCTTTTTATTGTCTTATTACTCTAGCTAGGTCTTTGAGTACTATATTCAATAGATATGAGGAGAGTGGGCATCCTTGTCTTTTCTCTGACTTTAGTGGGATTGCTTCAAGTATCTCTTCATTTAATTTGATATTGACTGTTGGTTTGCAGAAAATTGCTTTAATTATGTTTATATATGGGCCTCAAATTCCTGATCTTTCCAGTACTTTTAACATGAAGGTGTGTTGTATTTTCTCAAATGCTTTTTCTATGAAGATAATCATATGATATTTTTCAAGTTTGTTTATATAGTGGATTACGTTAAAGGATTTTCATATATCGAACCAACCTTGAATCCCTGAAGCCTACTTGATCTTGGAGAATGATGGTTTTGATATGTTCTTTGATTCATTTTGCAAAAATTTTACTGAGTATTTTTGCACTGATATTCGTAAGTGAGATTGATCTGAAGTTCTCATTTTTGGTTGGGTCTTTGTATGGTTTAAGTATTAGAGTAATTGTGGCTTTATAGAATGAATTAGGTAGTGTTCCTTCTGTTTCTCTTTAATGGACTATTTTGAGGTCTTCCTTGAAGGTCTGATAGAATTCTTCACTAAAATCATCTGGCCCTGGGCTTTTTTTAGTCGGGAGACTTCTAATGATTACTTCTATTTTCTTTAGGGGTTATGTGACTGTTTAGATGGTTTATCTGATCCTGATTTAGATTTGGTACCTGTTATCTGTCTAGAAAATCATCCATTTCATCTACGTTTTCTAATTTTGTTGATTATGAACTTTTGTAGTAGGATCTGATTATTTTTTTAATTTCCTCAGTTTCTATTATGTGTCACTTTTCATTTCTGATTTTGTTTGGTTACTGGCTCTGTACCCTCTAGATAGTTTGGCAAAGGTTTAATTGATCCTATTGATTTTCTCAAAGAACGAGCTCCTAGTTTTGTTGATTCTGTGTGTATATTTCTCTTTGTATCTAATTGGTTGATTTCAGTCCTGAGTTTGATTATTTCCTACCATCTATCTCTCTTGGGTGTATTTGCTTCTTTTTATTCTATAGCTTTTAGATGTGCTGTTGAGCTACTAGTGTATGATCTCTCCAATTTCTTTATGGAGGCACTCAGTGCTATACATTTTCTTCTTAGCACTGTTGCATTGTGTCACATAAGTTTGGATACATTCTGCCTTCATTTTCATTGAATTCTAAAAAGTCTTTTCTTTCTTTCTTTCTTTCTTCCTTTCTTTCTTTCTTTCTTTCTTTCTTTCTTTCTTTCTTTCTTTCTT
>NW_021604596.1:967871-995285 GCF_004785775.1 Grammomys surdaster | reverse complement strand
CTTTCTTTCTTTCTTTCTTTCTTTCTTTCTTTCTTTCTTTCTTTCTTTCTTTCCTGACCAAGTAATCATTAAGTACAGAGTTTTTCAGCTTCCATGTGTATGTGGGCTTTAGGGTTTTTTTTTTTTTATTTTTGTTTTGTTGTTGTTGTTGTTATTGAAGATCAGTCCATGGTGGTCTGATAGAACAGATGGGATTAGTTCAATGTTCTTGTATCTTTTGAGACTTGTTTTGAATATGATTCTATGTTCAATTTTTGAGAAGGTGCCATGAGGTGCTGAGAAGAAAGTATATTCTCTTGTTTTAGGGTAAAATGTTATGTAGATATCTGTTAAATCCATTTAGTCCCTAACTTCTTTCAGTTTCACTGTGTCTTCATTTAGTTTCTGTTTTCATGATTGGTCCATTGGTGAGAATGGGGCTTTGAATTCTCCTACTATTATTCTGTAAAGTTCAATGTATGCTTTGAACTTCAGTGATTTTTTTTAAAATGTGGATGCCCTTGCATTTAGAGTAAAATCTTTCAGAATTGAGAGCTTCTCTCAGTAGATTTTTTTCCTTTGATGAGTCTATAATGTCCAGTCCCATATTTTTTTATATCTTTTGGTTGAAAGTCTTTTTAGTGGATGTTAGAATGGCTACTCCATCTTGTTTCTTGGAACCATTGGCTTGGAAAAAATTTTCCAGCCTTTCACTTTTAGGTAGTTCTGTCTTTGTTACTTAGGTGTGTTTTCTCTATGCAGCAAAATGCTAGGTCCTGTTTAGGTACCTAGTCTGTTAGCCTATGTCTTTTTATTGAGGAATTGAGACCATTGATGTTGAGAGATATTAGGGACAAATTATTGTTGCTTCCTGTTATTTTTGTTGCTAGAGGTTGAATTTTGTCTGTATGTTTCTCTTTTGAATTTGTTGTGATAAGATTAATTTCTTGCTTTTTCTTGGGTGTAGGTTCCCTCCTTGTGTTGGACTTTTCCTTTTAATATCATCTGTAGGGTTGTATTAGTGGAAATATTTTGTTTAATAGTGGGAAAAATATTGTTTAAATTTGGTTTCACCTTGGAATACCTTGGTTTATCCATCTATGGTAATAGAGAATTTTGCTGGGTAGTGTAGCCCAGGATGGCATTTTTGTTCTCTTAGAGCCTTTATTACAACTGTGTAGGATCTTCTGGCTTTTAGTGTCTCTGTTGAGTAGTCTTGTGTAATTCTGATAAGTCTGCCGTTATATATTCCTTGGCCTTTTTCCCCTTATGGCTTTCAATATTCTTTCTGTGTTCTGTGCACTTGGTGTTTTAATTATTATGTGATGGGAGCAATTTCTCTTCTGGTCTCATCTGTTTGGTGTTCTGTAGGCTTCTTGTTTGTTTATGGGCATCTCCTTCTTTAATTTAGGAAAGTTTTCTTCTATAAATTTGTTTAAGATATTTCCTGGAATAGTTGGAAGAGTTGGGAATCTTCACTCTCTTCTATACCTATTACTCTTAGGTTTGATCGTTTCATTGTGTTCTGGATTTCTTGAATACTTTGAGTTTGGAGATTTTTAATTTTTGTATTTTCCTTGACTGTTTTGTCAATGTCTTCTATGGTATCACCTGTACCTGAAATTCCCTCTTCTGTCTCTTGAATTCTCTTGGTGATACTTGCATCTGTGATTCCTGCTCTCTTTCATAGGTTTTCAAAGATTTTCCCTTCTTCAGTACTATCTCCCTTTGTCTTTTCCTTAATGTTTCTATTCTAATTTTTAAATCCTGGATGGTTATGTTCCATTCCTTCATCTGTTTGATTGTGTTCTCTGGTACTTCTTTAAGGGATTTATGTGTTTCCTCTTTAAGGTCTTCTACTTCTTTACTTGTATTCTCCTGCATTTCTTTAAGGGAGTTACTTTTGTCCTTCTTAAAGTCCTCTATCATCTTGATTAAATGAGAATTTAGATGTGAATCTTTTCTTATAAATGTGTTGGGGGTATCCAGGGCTTGCTTTGGTGAAGAACTGGATTCTGATGTTGCCAGGTCATATTGGTTTCTGTTGCTTATGTTCTTGTTCTTGCCTCTAGCCATCTGCTTACCTCTTGTGTTAACACTTAACTGTCTCAGGTTCGAGTCTGTTCTTCCTATGATCCTGGGATCCGGTGGTCCTGGATGTATCTGAACCCTTGAAGAGTCGAGCTGCACCAAGGTCTGGGCTCTGTGTGTTTGGATCCAGAGCAGAGGCTCTTCTTCAGGCACAGGTGTAAACCAGAAGGCATACAGGTCTCTGGCTTGGGATGTATCTACATCCTGGGGTCCCAGGACTCCTGGTTATGCTGGACATTGGAACAGGGTTTGAGGTTTCACCTGTGATCTGGATGTGTTAGAATACCTGGGGACATGAGCTGGAACTTGGGTTTGGCTGTGTAGGCTTGGATTCAGAGCATTGGCTCTGTTCCAGGCACTGGTGCATACCAGAAGGCTCCAAAAAGTAAAGTATATTTAACCAAAGAGAAAACAAAATTCTTCCCCTAAGCCATTGGAAGCATGAGATGCTTTCTGTATCTTTTTATTTATACACAGCTCGTTTCTGCACAGTATAGCTAGTATGACATTGTTATGTGGTTTCCCTTTTTTCTTTGTCTATAGACACCTAATAATTCCAGCAAACATTGTTAAAACATACTTTGGTCCACACTAAATTGTTGATCCTTTAAAAGAATTAATGAAGTGATCATTAGTGATCATTAAATTTGCCAAAAAAGATATAGAAAATTCTTCTAAAAATATCCAGAAAGATTCGATCTCTCATGAAGAAATGAGTCAGAAAATCAACTAACACCACAAATTACAAAATTTATTCTTTAAAAATGAAAAATATTTGCACATGAAAATATTTTCAATATAGTCATAGAATTCCTTTTTCTTGTTGTTAATGTGGTACGAAGGATGGAACCTAAAGTCCAGCCTTCCATCCATGGGTTAACCCTACATTGCTAGGCTATATTCCCAGATCTTGTGGGGGAGGGTCTTTATGTTTTTTCTTCTTTTTTTCATTTTAAGAATTTAGTGTTTGGATTGGTGTGAGTCCTGTATGTGATATATGCATATGTGTTTTGGATTTCATTTTATGCTTGAGTTATATTAATTGGGTTACCAAAATTACACAAGAATCCCACATGGAAGACATTGAGGGTCCCTGCCCCCAGTTGATTCAAATACAGTTGCCAATAGCCAATGGTTGGGCAGAGAGACAGAGGCAGGACTTTGGGATTCTCGAGCAAGGGGACTGAGAGAAGGAGAATCTCCATGACAGAAAGGAATAAGATCCAGGCTTGAAAGCTGCAGAAGAGAGATATACCAATCATATAAGAGCCAGGGAAGAGAGCCCCCAGAGGACTCCTTCCCCAACTCTGTCTAGAGTAACAAAGATGGAATATAGATTCTAGTAAGTAATAACTCAGGATTATCAGAGGAGAAGTGTTAGCAAAGTGGAAGTTTTGGAGTGGCCCAACCATGGAGCTGTTTAAGGCATATTTAAATATAAGGCTGCGTGTGTGTCTCTTTTATTCAGGAATCTAGATCACTGGGGCAGGTATCGAGGAACTCATGTCACCACAGGTCATTCAGAGTGGATTAACTACCTACAGCAACAGATGGCATCCAACCTATAGTTTCAAACTCAATATTAAAAATCAATTGGCGGTTTGCTATGACCTGAGATTAGGAGGTGAGGAGAATTGGTTTCTTAGCAGAGCTGTGGGTTTTACCTGAGCCACGTGCTTCCTCCCCAAACTATGCAGGTTTTGAACTAAGAAAAAAAATAAACATGCTAAATTGGCGTGCACAATTCTGGGGTTCGTGGTGTGAACTGGGACACAGCTAAGTCCCTAAAGGTGACTCAGACAAAGCTGGGTGGCAGGAATTTAATCTGGTCCTTTCTCAAAGGCTTCTAAGCTGACTTGGAGAGTGTGATCTCAGCCCTACTGTACAAAGATACAGGCTTCTTAGAAGGTAGAGAGAGGCTAATGGTAGAGGCTGCTTGACTCCTACAATCAGATAAACAAAGGATAGAGATGAATGAAAATTTATTTAATTGCTTTTACGGATAGAAAGGAGAAAAATGCTTTCAAGGAAAATTTCAAAAAGTCTCTGCCATGGCAGGCATCTGGATTCTTTGAATGTGTGCTCTATGGGAATTCTGGGATTGCTTAGCCTGGTATGACAAATTAATAGCCTGGACACAGGGTCATACAAAAATATAAAAGAGAATTTAATTGAACTTTAATAAGTAGGAAAGGATGTTAATTCAACTTATATAAGGAAAAAGAAGGTATATGTACTCACAGAGATATTCATCTCTATAGAAGGGAAAATTTAAGTATGCATAGATGAATAAATACATTTAGGCCTTGATCTTACTACTAAAAGTTAATCATGTAAGAACAAGGCAGGGGATAGTGAATGAGCACTGACTCAATGGATAATAGTAATTGTTTAGTTTTCTTTAATTGCTTTGAATTATTTTAATTATCAAAATGCATGTGGTTATAAGTTTGATGTTTGTGGTATTAAAATCCTCTGTGAGAGAGGTCCAAATAGTGCAGGTCTGAAGAGAAAGGAGACTGATAAAATTGAATTAATCTGTACTTTTGATGATTTCAGTTGATGGACCAAGGCCATGTTATTTAGGGAGAGAGGCTCTGTATTTGTGTTAATAGGAAAGAAGAAAAGGCTGTGAGCCCGTTCCAGAGTAATATGTATCAGATATGACAAGGGAAGATGCCCTGAAGATCCTGGCTATAACAAAGAAAACCAAACATGACAGGTGCTGATTCCTGCACATGGGATAAACCCTGTAACATAAAAATGTTCAGACATAAAAAAAGTCTCTAGCCAAAACTTTTACTAAAATTAGACAATAAATCTTGTTGGTTATGGAATCCTTAAGATTCATTATGTCATCCTTCACATGGCATGAATAAAGATATATTACAATTGGTTCTTGATTAAATTAACTCCTAAAGTTGTCTTTCACCTGTTTAAAGAAGGAGTAAAAATTAATTCTTAACTGATCTGTATACCTGGAACGATCCATACAAATATCTTAATTGTACTAAATTTTTGATTATAAGGTTCATATACTTCCGAATGTATGAATCATCCTCCAGGATGCTGAAATGACCTTCTGTTTCAGATTCTTGCTTCTTAATGCTGTTTCTTTGAGAATATCTTCAGAAATAGCTGGTGATTACTGGTGGCATCTATTCACCCAGCTTTTCAGATGGAGCCAGTCAGAACTTCAATGAAGCCTTGAACCTTCTAAGAATATAGTGACTGGACAACAGATTCTGAAGCTAGCTTTCTTAAGTCTAACCAATTTGTCCAATTTTTGTATCCCTCTTCACTCCTTAAAAATAATTCATCACCCCAATTCAACAGGAAGAATCTATGGAGAGTTATCATCTCAATTCCTTGGGTTTGGGTATCTGGCTATGTTTATCTTATAAATTATAGATATGTTGTCATCTTATGTGATAATTTGGAAATTGTCATAATTTTGAACAGGGAGGAAACTAAAAGGAGAGCTTAAACTTGGGGATTTCTTTTCCATTTCTCTACCCTTTCTTTCCTAGGAAAAAGGAGGGAGGTTGAAGGGAAAAAGGAAGATAAAGTATATTATAAGATATTAGATATACGAGATGGATTCCTAAATTTTATTCTTAAAAAATGACATTATATAGCCATAATCTTGCGTTGGTAGAAATCTTTATATTTGATATAAAATTAAAGTTATAGTCTCATACATTGGTACAGAATTTTTATATTGATACAGATTTAAGATTTTCATTGATAATTTTTTAAAATTGATACAAAATTTAAAATTAATATTGTTACTCTTATAGATTATACACATGGAACAGTTTAGGATGATTAAATAATGCAAGTTAAGGGCCAGATAGTAAACTCATGGTTATATTAGATTCTGATTTAATTATAATAAGGTCCTTTGAACCATATTCAAATAGAAATTTCTAAAAGTAGTCAAGGTCTAATAGTTCAGATATACTTTATATAGATAGTCTTCAAAGCATCAGAAATCCACAGAATAGAGCATTTATAATCATGTCAATATTATTAAGATTGTTGACTAAGAGGCATGTCTGTTCCTGATAGTATCCACTTCATGGTTCAAAGAAGATATTGAGAATAATAACCTCCATATATAGTTGCTCCAGTTGGGGCAAGATAGTCACTGGGCAAGAATTTCCCTAATTCATTGAAAGACAAAAAAGTATTGTTCAGGAAAGGGCTCAAGACTCAGGATAGTCAACAGCTTAGCTTTGCCAAAACAAGTGAAGCATAATTCCTGCTTCACTTAGGTCTGTCAGATGGTTCTGGGCCAGAAGGCTGAAGACAGATCCTCCAATGTTTTAAGGAATAGGGGACTGTCCATGTAGTCAGCTGTCTCTGCAAATGGTTTAAGTTTTGGAAGCTGTGTTTTTGTGCTTCCTATATATTCATGGAGTATTTAATTCATTTTCATATATCTGATGCAGTTAAAGACTAGTTATAGTCTCATAATCAAGCTTAAGTTGCTTACCATTGAGGAAGATGATGCAGATTTGAAAAGATGGTTTTCAGATGGTAATGTGAGTTAAAATCAAAACATAATTCAGGTATAGAGTAATAAACTTTCAAGTTAGGATAGATGTTAGAGTAATGTACTTATAGTAACAAAATTGATAAACTAGACATTATTAATGTAGAGCATATCATATTGTTTACATAACTGTTGTGACTATGTTCAATGTATATCTGAGAGAAAAGTCATTTTTAATGGAAGAAAAGGTAGAAATGTTGTGGATTTATTTAATGCTTGTATTATGTTAATTGGGTTCGCAAAATTACACAAGAATTTCACATGTAAGATGTCAAGGGTCCCTGCCTCTAGTTGCTTCTGATTGGTGAATACAGTTGCCAGAAGCCAATGGCTGGGCAGGACTTATGGATTCATGGGCAAGGGAAGAAGGAGAATCTCTATGACAGGAAAGGAGTAAAATCCAAGCTTGATAGCTGCAGAAGAGACACCAATCATGTAAGATCTGGGAAGAGCAGACCCAGAACACTCCGCCAACTGGGTCTATGGTAGCAATGATGGAATATAGATTTTAGTAAGCAATAACTCCGAAGTATCAGAGGGGAGGTAGTAACAATGTGGAAGTTTGAGAGTAGCCAAACCATTGAACTGTTTAAGGCATATTTAAATATACAGCTGCATGTCAGAAATCCAGAACATTGCGGTAGGTAGTGAGGAACTCCAGTCACATTGTGGCATTTAGAAATGACTAATCATCCACAGCAGAACATATGTATAATCGCTCATGAAGAAGACAGATCATGACATTGCTATCACTCTTACTTCAAGATAAGATCTCTTGCTAAACTGGAGCCAAGCTGTAGGCCAGCAAGCTGCAGCATCTTCATGTCTCCACACTCTATACAGTTAGAATTAGTGATACATAGCTGTTCCATGATTATTCTTGTGCTTAGGATTTGACCTTATGTCTGAATGCAGGCTTAGAAAGCCCTCCTGCATGCTGAGCTATCTTCCTAACCCTCCTAACAGTTTTATTTATAAAAGTTTTAGAATGCCGGGTGGCGGTGGTGCACGCCTTTAATCCCAGCACTTGGGAGGCAGAGGCAGGCAGATCTCTGAGTCCAAGGTCAGTCTGGTCTACAGAGTGAGTTCCAGGACAGCCAGGGCTACACAGAGAAACCCTGTCCCAAAAAATCCAAAAAACAAACAAACAAACAAACAAAACCTTAGAAAGCATAGAAAGTAAACAAATCCAAATTGGCCTATAGAAGATTCATGATCTCACAATCCATACCACTTTTTTAAGTAATTTTATTCAAAGTTACAATGAAACATGGTTCTGATTCATATTATCTCAAGCTGACCTAAAGTTCAAAAAACTGAGTCATGAAAGTCAATATCAAAACTCCAAAATTTATATAAGGGGACATGTAAAATATTCTTTCAATGAAATTCTAAAGACATTCAGAACAAACTGGTCATTTTCAGGAGTTAGGAAGAGAATATGGTCTGGAGAAGGGGTGTGTATGTATGAATCAAAAAGAGGTATCTTTGTACAACTAAAACTAAATATTCCTAACTGATATCAATGTCCTAGATTGACAGTGCAGTGTAGTGTTTCAATATATATCACTATGAGTAAGTAAGCTGGACATGAATTGACAAACATAGAAAAAGTTTATTTAAAATATGAATTGCTAGGGGATGGAAATGTAGCTCAGTTTGTAGAAAGATTGCCTAACTTGAACAAAGCCTTGGGTTTAATCCTCAGCACAACATGAACCAGGTGTGGTAGTGGACACCAGTAATTTCAAAAGATAGGAGGTAGAGAAAGGAAGATCACACTACATAGTTAATTTGAGTACAGCCTAAATTATAGGCTACACTGTCTCAAAAATAATTCTATATATTGTGAGTTGATCTTTGCCTTGTGTTCTGAGTTCATATGCTGATCATGACTCTTTGCTGTTCCAGCTTACCAATAAAGTCTACAACTGGATATTGTCACTTACATGCCACCCTAAAGAATGGTCAGAGCAATTTCATTACATAGAAAAGAAAACTTGAAAGTTCCATTGATCTTCCTTATATATATATTGCAAGTGGATTTTTCTCAGTGATTTTCTAGTAGCAACTCTGGGACAAGAGACATTACAAAAAAATTTCACAAAACACATTTATCCCCTTTCTTATCTGCCTGGTATACTCAGCTCAGATTCTGCACTTTTCAGGATCATACCATTTATGTAAAGTTCAGGGCTTTACATAATATGTATGGAGTACAGGGATTTTATTTTTCCAGCAAAGTAACAGTAACCATTATTTTTATATAGAAGAAAAGAATATAACTTTATAAATATCTAAATGTAGACTAATGCTTTCATTATACATTAATGTTTTGAACTCAATAAAAGGAATATTTACATGATCAAGATGTACCTATGTTGAGCTGTGTTGACACTGATGAGTTTGGGTAAATGTATTGAACATTGGTTCCATTTCTATATTCATGTAGTAGAACATCTTTCCATAAATTTATTTTGTGTGCATTTCCAAAAGAAACATCCCCCAAAGGATACCAACTAGCTATTGCCTCATAATTACAGATTTAAAGATTCCTTTGTAGTTTCCTGTTTTTAAATTGTATTTTTAATCTTTTACTAAGAATACATTTTTCCATACTTTATATTCTGCTATGGTTTCCCCCATTACTCCTCACAATTTGTCTTCATCCCCACTGCTATTTGGTGCCATCCTTTTCCAGTCTATCATTAAAAACCAAATGGTCATCTACTGGATAATGATAAAATATAAGATATCACAAAATTATACACATCAGAGTAGGACAAAACGACAAAGAAGAAGGAACAGATTAAAAAAAAAGGCACATGAAACATATATAGATCCAGAGATGCCCTCATTCACATACTCAGGAATCCCGTAAAAATGAAAAAACAGAAGTTATAATATGTACACTAAGGACATATACTGTAAAAACAAAAAAAAAAAAAAAGCACATAGATATATAAGAAAAAAACATAAAAAGAGAAAAAAATAAAGCCCTGACACAGCATTATGAGATAAGGTGTCCCCAAATTATGTCACTGATTTTGTTTTCTGTTGGCAATCTATTACTGTGTATGTGGCTTATCCTTAAGAATAGTTTGTTTTTTCAGTGATTATCAGTTGGGGATAGCTTTTTGGTTAAAGACGGGGCCTAAGGATATACACTTAAAGATAATACAGTTCTATAGTAGAACAGGGTTGAATATTGCCTAATATTTTTTATTGTTTTTACTGCCAGATGTTTAACTTTGTATATGTAACAAACTAAGGAATTTAAAAGAAGAATCCTTTGAAAATGTGGACAATGTATTAACTTGCAGCATTGTTAAAACAGAGTTTAATCCTGACAATCTGAGATTAAGGTACAGAGTGGCTTATGAGGCACAATACTTTACTGTTTTGTATAAAGACTAAACTTTCTAGGAAGTACAAGTAAGGACAAGAGTGAGTTGGTCTAAAAAGATCAATATCCATTTTCTCATTTCACAGGCTAGATGCTGTTAAGGGGCAGACAGCCGGCACCCCATGTGGATCCTATTTCCTGCCCTTGCCAACTACCTTCTGGGTTGGTTTATCTAACATGTTCATCTTTTTGTCTTAGGGTTTTACTGCTGTGAACAGACACCATGACCAAGGCAAGTCTTATAAAGGACAATATTTAATTGGGGCTGGCTTACGGGTTCAGAGGTTCACGCCATTATCATCAAGGTAGGAACATGACAGCATCCAGGAAGGCATGGTACAGGAGGAGCTGAGAGTTCTACATCTGCATCTGAAGGCTGCTAGCAGAATACTGGCTTCAGCCAGCTAGGATGAGGCTCATGCCTACAGTGACACTTCTACTTCAGCAAGGCCAAACCTTCTAATATTGCCATTCTCTGGGCTGAGCATATACAAACAATCACAAAGACTATATTTTCAACGTCACTCTCTATATACTATGACTTAAATATTTCACAAGAAGCAGAATTTTTAACATTTACAGCTTTTCATAAGATAATAAGTTATTTGACATTGCAGACATTTCTTTTCAGACAATGAAACATGGCATGAACATGAAGTGGGGATTACATTTTTAGAAATAATTTAGACAAAGAAAACTCAGACTAAGTTTAAACAGAATAAGTTTAATACAGGCAAATATTAACCTTAACAGTAGATTTTAATAAAAACTCAGCTGCATGTACAATAGTAAAAGGCTGTCACTTAGGCCTTGAGGATTGCTGGAGAGCTAGTGGTCTTAAGTCCATGTTAGAAGTTGGGTTCCAAGATCAGTGAAAGAATGCAGCAGGGGCAGCAGCACTAGTGACAGTGATACCAGCAATGGTGTGGACAAATACACCAGCAAGGCATGATGATAACAAACGAAAAAATCAAAGCTTTTTCATCAGATCTTCTTTTCCATGAAGGAAGAGTGCCACCAACATTTACAGAGTTTTTCTCTTATTCAAGTAACTTAGTCAAAAAAATTTCCCATAAGTATGATGAATGAATTATCTCTTAATTGATTCTAGATCTAGTCAAGTTGATAATCAATGTTTACAATCCAAGGGTGTAAATGAGAAAATGACATCAGGAATGAGGAGTTCTTGTACAAGGCTGGAAGTCAAACGTCCTTTGAGGAATACTTTTGGTCCACACAATAGTGAAGAACTTTCCCCAGATCCTTGTGGCATAATGGAATTTTGGTCATTAACAAAGGAAAAAAAAATATCTTCTACAGTGTAGGCAGATCACAGTTGGCAAGCCATTATGTGGAGGAGTTGTCAAACTGGGAGTATATACAGCCATGGTGCTGAATGTGCTGTGTATGCTGAGAGAGCTTCCAGACAGCGTGCAGGCTTGAGCAGACAATGGCTAAGGAGTAGACACTACAAAGGAATCACTGTGCTAGACTTCCCCTTACCCCAGCATGAACAGTGAACATGGAGGCCGTAATCCACTCTGAGGAGGCTGGAGCTAGGAAGAGTTGGGGCGAGGGAGTTGAGTGTGAGATGGGGGGGGTATGTTGTTTAGAGGTATGTTGAAATTGTGTTCTTATTTTAAACATGAATGTATACTTTAATGTATGTCAGTCATATGATATTGAATAAAGAAATAAAAGTCAATTTAGCTCGCAATAATTCAAATTCTGTTCATTTTTTAATCTAACCTATTTAATGCTAAAATTTTGCTTTTTATTTTGTATTATGCTCTCTCTCTCTCTCTCTCTCTCCCTCTCTCCCTCTCTCCCTTTCTCTCTCTCTCTCTCTCTCTCTCTCTCTCTCTCTCTTTGAGTATTTGACTGCCTTTCTATTTCTGTCTGTCTCTCTCAATGTGTATGTCTTTCTTTAGGTATGTGAGGGAGTGTATGTCTGACTATCTGCCTCTGTATTTGTCTGTCTCTGTCTGCCTGTCTCTATCTCTCTCTGTCACTCTCTTTTTTCCTCTCTCTCTCTCTTTCTCCACCCCCGTGTGTGTGTGTGTGTGTGTGTGTGTGTGTGTGTGTTATTTGTATCAAATACAGGTGTGCACATGAACAAACCATGAGTAGAAATCAATGATCATACCTGGCATAGGTTCTCTCCATCTACCTTGGTTCCTACAGTTAAATTCAACTCAAATGCTTTGTTTATAAAGTATTTTGACCTGGTGAGGTATCTCACCAACTCCATGACAAAGTAATTTAAATGTCTTTTCATGGTTTTTATTTTTTACTGTTTTGATTTTTTTCATGCTACATTGTCATGGTTAGACTAGGCCGTCTTTCAACATGACACAATTCTGCTGCCTCTAACAAGTATTGAGTTTATCGACGTACCCCACCATATCTAGCAAGATTATGTTTGTTTATTTCTTCTAGGAGAGCCCAGTGTCCTTCCTTAACCCTCTGCACCATTCTTTCATGTCTTGCTAGAGGTCAGAGTGCAGATGTGTGTTCATACAGTTAAGGTTAGAGGATAGCTTCAGATGTCATGCTATAGCAGCTTCTCTTCTTGTTTTTGTTTTTGAAAAAGTGTCTGCACTGAACCTTGTGCACACCAACTGTGCAAGGCTATCTTGCACATGAGATTCAGAGATATGCCTGTCTTTTCCTGCTCTGTACTGGGAATGCAAGGGAATGCCATCACATCTGGCTTATGACAAGGCTTGGGTTATGGAACTTAGGTCCTTATTCTCAGAAGGTAAGCACTATAGCTATCTTCACAGTAGCTCTTACTCTCCATGTATTACACCTTCCTAGAGCATCAAAAACAATAACCTTACAGCATTCCCATGCTATATACCTCTCAACAACTTTCCTTAAAATATAACTTCAGGCAAAATAAAATTCCCTATCAATTCTTTGTGTAATAAACTCCTGTGTATTATTCTAAAGTAGTATGCTTTATTTCTAGTGTGTATTGGTATGTAATTTTCTTTTGTTCCTTCAAGTGCTTCAAGTTTGTAAAGTTTATACTTTCTTCAATGAATCACTTTTAAAAGTCTTATATATGAATAAACTGTGTGTTATTGAAGTTCTCCACATCATTGGTAATTATTTGCTGGCACGTAGAGTGTCCTAAGATGTTATGGCTTTGTCTTGGTATTTACAATCTTAGCTGTATGACTACTGAAAATCCCACTGACAAATGTGAGAATGTATCATCATGAATATATAGCTTCTTATTTTTAATTCTCAAAGAACCTTTCAGCATAGTGAAAAAATCAGTATTTCCACAAAAATACTGGGAGACTCCACACGGCAATCTAAGCTCATATCTCTTTGTCAGTAGTCATACAATTCTTCAAAATATCCTTAAATTTTAGTCTTTCCTCCTGAATAACTGTACATTTTATCATTAAGTGATTATTTAGTCCCAGCCTCATAGTTCTAGATCTCTAAAGTCGTTTTAATTCTGTTTTAAATGGAATAGCACTGCATCTTTTCTTGCTTCTTTTTTTCTTCCATCCCCTCCTAGCTACCCCCTTTAAAACTACTCTGTGTTCTACCTATCTCAAGTTGCTATCCTCTTTTTCTTTTTTATTATTGTTATTACATATGTTTAAGTATGCATAAATATATAACTGAGTCAATATTTGTTGCTCACATTGTGTATACGGTGTCAGGGTTTGTATTGGGCCATTTTGTATTGGAGGAGGAAAGAAGGGACTCATCACTTTGAAAGGCTAATTCTCCCTCTCTCCGTAGTCATTAGTTGGAGGTAGTTCTTCATGTAGCAGTAGAACTCCATGAGACAAGTCCACTGACTTGTTCTGGTCTTGTTTCACAGGAGATTCACTGGCATTTTTGCTCTTATTGTAAAGAGAAGGTTCATTGATGAAGGATGGCAGCTACGTTTACGAATAACTGTGTCTCAGGAACAAGGACATTTGCAGGCTGCTGTATTTTGTTTGCAACAGTGATCTGTGAATAAAACAAAAATAATGCCCCTTCATTATCCAGTATTTTGGCTGCAATGAACTCAACTGTGTCCTGGTCTTTTTAATTTGAAGTATTTTCTCTCTTCAGAGCACTTTTCTTCACTTTCTACTTTGCTAGTCCATAACCTATGTTTTTCCCTGCTACTTTTTACTTGATTTACAGAGAATTTTCCCTGTGATATGATCAACATAAATTGCCCTCTTACAAAAGCTGATATGCCTTTTTTTTCAATATGATTCATTTACTATCAAAATACAGAGATGGATAAAGGAGAAAATTTGAACTCACATTAAATTTGCATTCTATTTTGAGATCATATTATAATTTACAACTTTGTCTCAGGCCCAGGTGTGTCCTGATAACTCTATTTTCCCTATGGCTTCCTATGTCTAATATTAATTCATGTTTACCTACCTCATTGGTCTATGACAGTAACCTCTCAAATGTCTGTCTTCTGGCTTTTTTTGTCAACCAAAGCTATTATTCAACAGTCATCTTGGATTAACAACTCACTATTATTTCACTTCATGCTATTCTAGAAAAAACATTATGGACATTATACAGAATTTTAGGAGTAGTTTAATTCATATAGCAATCACTTTGTTCCAAAACTTAATATTATTTTCTGTGTTTAGATAAACTTGCCTGAAAGATACTAATTAAATTTCAGACATTACAATTAACACCTTTAAATATTTTTATATGCTTCTAATATATAATGAAAATTCAATTTAAAATTTAAACATAATTTTCTTGTAGTACAAAATGACATTAACATGAATTCTTACCATAATTTAATAACTGTTCTCTATGTAGATTTTTCCAATTTTTAATGTGTCACTTGAAAATTGTTTGTTTCTTTATGTTTATAAGACAAATTTAACATGAAACAGACCCAAACATAAATAAGTTAGGTTGTTGAAAATTATGTCACTTTTTCCAAGTGACTATTCCAACTTCTAACTTTTGACGGCTTTTTACTCAACATGTCACTCACTTGCTGGTATGTCTCCTGAATTTCCTGTAACATAGGATTAAAGCAGAAATCTTGATTAATTTCAGATAAAACATGTTTGGCATAGATTGCAAACTCTGATTCTCCATGCCAAATATTTTTATACTACAGACTATAAAGTGAGCTCCATTGTGATACATTATAAATAGTGGGTGCAGCTATTAGATGATTTATTGAAATTCTTTTTTATAATTTTATATCTTGTGTATTTTTAAACTAGAATAAGTTGCAAAATGAAATTTGTAAGTCATGTAAAACTCTTTTCTTAAAATTATCAACAGATTATGTCCAAACATTTTATTCCTTTTCTTGTCGTATAGAGCTCTCTATGTCCCTCTCTCTTCTCTTTCTCCATTTGGTCTTACCTATTTGAAAGTAAGTTGGAATATTACGTTCATTAACCTCTAAGTAATATACTAATAGTAAACATATTCTTGAAGTAGCACAATATTAAGATAAGCAAAAATTTTATTAAATTAGTATTATTAATATTTAAAAGAAATAATAATAAAAGATAAATGTGTGTTTTTGTTAGCAACAGGAGTTCTAAAGGGAAAATACACTTTATTTTTATAGTCACACAAATTGTGTGGCTGATTCAAAACTCTTAGTCATCATAGATTTCAGACTCATTTTGGGGACATTAGAAAACACAACAGGAGCCAGAAAGCTATCAAAAAGATTGAATAATGGAAACAGCATGTGGTGCACAGTCTGAGAGACCCATGTGTATCCTGGTCAATTTACTAGTTCTGACAGTCACTGCAATTTGCTATGTTGAGATTATTAATCATCAAAATATATACAGTTCTGAATAGCACAAAGAATCGTCTTTAAGGACCAGGTGAAACATGAAGAGAGTTCAGTAAATTGCAGAGTTCTTAATAGCTAAAAGTTCCGTTATTGATCCTTGAATCTGTTAAATTAGTGGCTCTTTGGATGGAACAAAAGGAGAATTAGAATCAATAAATGGAGCTAAATATGTGAGAACACTTTCTCTAGCATGTATCAAACCCTTGGTTCAAATTTCAACATCACAACAAAACAATTAAAATAATTAATTAATTAAAAGGCATGTTTGACCTATTCAGATACATTATCATAAGTTAGCTATGGAGGACCACGAGACTCAAGATGAGGTTGTTATTTTATACAGGGTGTTTCCAAAACCCATCTCCACCCAACCTGAAAGGGGGGACTTCTGCCCCTAGACCAAGCAGAGAGGGGCCACCCAGAACCCCCTCTGACAGGCGATCTGAATTCTTGCTTAGGCTGCGAGGCTAAGCACTGCAAGGGAATATAGATAAAAGATAAAAATATCTATCTGGGTTCCCTGAGGGACAAGTCTGACTGCATAGGGGTTGATGTCAAAAGTATCCCCTCTCCAGGAAAAAGACATCGGGATGGGTATGGCCCTCATGCCTCACTGGACAACGACAGGGGGACCGGAGCCATTACAAGGTCCCCTTCAAGTACTGGAGGTCAGGCCTCTATCCCTGCCTTTGCAAGATTAGAATTGCCACAGCCCTTCTATACTTAGAGAAGGGAGGAGATGTCAGGGGCAGCCCTGATTACACACTGAAGGCCTAAAATCAACCATAGGCCTAAAATCATCAATAGGCCTGTCATACATGTATACTAACACCAAATCTTGGGTGTCAGTGGAAAATCTATGAAACAGATGGCTATAAGCTAATGTAAACAGGCAGCTTTTGTGGAAATCTACAAGCCTGAGTAGTCATAGACCTTGTAAATAGGTAGCCTTGGTAGACAATACCAAATTAGATAAGGACAAGCGAGTCATATGCAGAGTCATAGTGATTTGTCCCCTGAACCTTCACCGAGCCGATACCCGGTTTTGAAGATATCTGTATTCCCCCGAACACCCACACTCCATGTCATTCCCTTCCCCACATCCTGCCTTTCTGTGTTTATAATCCCTGTGTGAATGAATTACTATTTGAGAAAAAATAAATTATAAAAAATAAATAAATAAATAATAAAAATTTTTTTAAAAAGCTGAATAGTTAAAAAAAAGCATGTTTGAGAATTTTAGAAGCATCAAAGAAAATTCTACAGCATGACTACTTAGCAGGGTGGATTTGGATGGGAAGAAGTATGACTTGAGCAAAAATCCTGGGCATAGATGATCCATCAAAGAATTATAGACAAATAGGTGGTTTTGAGGGAAAAGCTACTATGGTTCCAGCAAGTTAGAAAGCTATTTACCCTACTGTTGTACATATATAGCCTGCTAATCATGTTTAAGAAACTGTCTGTTGTTTTTAACTTGTCTATAGCTAGTCAAATTGAATCTCCACTTCCATATATAATAGAAGGGTTTTATTACTTATGCTTTGGTGGTTAAATTGTTATAAGAAACTCCAAAATAAATGTCATCTCATAGAGACAGAGTATGAGAGTACACTTTAAACAGTATTTAATATCTATTTGCTTATTTACACATTTCGGGGGCTTATTACATTGTAGCGATTTCTCCTTCTCTAAAATGTCAGTGTTTGGAGAGAGATGAAATCCTGTATTCCTGTGTTTCCTTTCAGCGCACCTCTATGACCTTACCTCTTGTTACTCACATTCTGCATTACAGCTATGCTCATCAAACATATCACCCATATTCCCTCTTATGGATACTTGAACTTAAACTCTTTCTCCTGGCCTATCCATTTCCCAGATAAGCTCAATCCACCTATCCTCTCCTTAGAATGCTTCTAATAGCATCTCATCAGTTAGAGCTGCCCAATTTACACCATCAAAATGATAACCTCACTTTCCCAGCTCCAGGCTTACCAACCTAACAGCACTTTCTAAAGCCTCATTAACAATACACTTATTGAGTAGCCAAATGTCTGCTCTCACCAGCAGATGTTAAAGCCATGTAAGAAAAGAAGTTGTGTTCTACAATACATTTTCAGTCATCAAAACAATATCTAGCCCATTACAGATATTTAACACACCCATCTAAACGAGTTACTACCACAGAGTACCATTCACTACATATTTTGTCAATGAGAATAAAAGCCCATAGATGGTAAGCAAGCTATTCATAGTGGAACTGCATGCTTACAGTGCCAGGGTTTGCAAAAAGAAAATGTATTCATACAGAGTGATAGCTAGAGAAGGCTGCAATCAATATGTCTACTCTGATCACTGTTGTTTCTCAGTTGTTTTAAATTAACAGTGAATGGATAGTTACATTTTAAACATAATTATTAACTCTAAATCAGGTGCTGCTTACTCAAAGCTGATCACTAATCAGAGTTGCTTAGTTTAAGAGTGCTAATCTTGATGACACATTAGTTGAGGAATGATATTTGAGGGAGAATTATTTAGGAGTATGCATGGAGAAACTTAAAAATCAGGCCACATACGCTGTCTTCTGTATCACAGGAAATATAAATTTCCTTCTTACTTTGGATGGTTGCTAGGAAAAATGTGCTCAAATGTCTTGTTGGATGAATTATCTTATAATAGTAGTGTCCCAAATGTACAGTGACAGTCTTGTGCTGTAGTTGTTTACTATGAAAAGACACAGAGGTTCCCATAGAACTTGCAGCCGATCAGAAAACATGAAAGTAAGTTAACTTGACACTGACTCAGTGTAAAACATTAGGTCAAGTGGATAGAATGGGTGCAAATATAATGCAGTTGATATTGTTATACTCGTAAAACTCTAATGATCCTGAGATTTCATAGATATTAAAGCAAAAGACCACTTAGAGGTTGATATGAACTATACATACACTTTACTGATTATGTTTCTGATTTTAAATTTGTAATGAGTTCTCTGCTAAATGTAGGGTTGGTGAAGAGCTTTTCCCAATTTGTAGGCTGCTGTTTCGTCCTATTGATAGCATCCATTTCCTGACATAAAGTTTTCATTATCATGAGATCCCATTTATTAATTTTTGACCTTAGTGCCTAAGCTACTGGCATCCTATTCAGGAAGGTGTCTTCTTTGCCAATGCGGTCAAGACAGTTCTTCACTCTCCTTTCTATTAGATTTAGTGTATCTGAATTTATGTTGCGGTCTTTGATTCATTTGGACTTCAGGTTGAGTTTTCTGCAGGATGATAGATATGGGTCAATTAATATTCTTATATAATCAGACATCCAGTTTTACCAACACTCCTTGTTGAAGATGTTTTCTTTTATTCCATTGTATGGATTTGGCTTCTTTGGCAAAAATCAAATGTCCATATGTGTGGGTTTATTTCTGGGTCTTGAATTCTATTGATCAGTTTATCTATTTTTATGCCAATAACTGGAGGGTTTTATTACTATTGCTCTGTCATACAATTTGAACCAGGGATGGTGATATCTCCAGATGTCCTTTTATAGTACAGGATTATTTAATCTATGTTAGGTTTTTTTGTTTGTTTGTTTGTTTTTTATATGAAGTTGAAAATTGCTGTTTCAAGCTCTGTGAAGAATAGAGTTGAAATATTGATGGGGATTACATTGAATCTGTAGATTGTTTTTAGTAAGATGGCCAATTTTTTTATGTTAATCCTACTAATCTATGAGCATGAAAGACCTTTTCATCTTCTGATATCTTCCTCAAATTCTTTCTTCAGAAACTTGAAGTTCTTATCATACAGGGCTTTCACTTGCTTGATTACAGTCGCACCAAGATATTTTATATAATTTGTGGCTATTTAAGAGGGTCTTGTTTTCCTAATTTTTTTCTCTGCTTGTTTATTGTTTGTATAATGGAAGGTTGCTAATTTCGATTTTAGTAATTTTGTGTCTGGCCACATGGCAGAAAGTGTTTATCAACTGTAGGAGCTTTCTATTAGAATATTTAGGGTTACTTATATATACTATTATAAAAAGAACTCAAGAAATTAGACACTTCAATAAAATAAGCCATTTTTAAAAGGGAGTACAGAACTGAAAAGAGATTTCTTAACAATCTCTAATGACCATGACACCCTTAAAACATCTTCACAATGTCATCAGAGAAATAAAAATCAAAATGACTCTGTTATTCAATCTTATACTAGGCAGAATGGCTAATATCAAAACTCAAGTGACAACACATGCTGGTGACATTGTGGAGCAAGGAGAACACTCCTCTACTGCTGATGGGAATGCAAACTTATACAAACCCTCTGGAAATTAATTTGCTTGTTTCTGGGAAAATTTGGAATAATTCTACCTCAAGACCCCAATATACCATTGTGTATATGTGGGCATATACACAAAAGATGTTCTACCATTCCACAAGGCCAAGTGTTCAACTATGTTCATAACACATTTATTCATAATATTCAAGAACTGGAAACAACCAAGATGACCATAAACCAAAAAATGGAAAAAAATTGTGGTTCATTTATTCAATGGACTATTACTCAATTATTAAAAAACAAAGACATCATGAAATTTGAGACAGGCAGATGGAATTTAAGAACATCATCATGAGTGAAGTAATCCAGACCCAGAAGGATACACATGGTATGCACTCACTTAAAAGTGGATATTAGCCATAAAGTATAGAATAATCATTCTACAAGCCACAGGCCCAAGAAGGTAAATAACAGGGAGAGACCAAGAGAAGATGCTTGAATCTCACTCAAAAAGGGACATAAAAATGTTACTGGTGGTGGATGGAGGGAGGGAATTAAACAAAAGAAGGAATGGAGAGGGTAGCTGGGTCTGGAATCAGATGTGGAGAGTGTAGGGGGAGGGTAAGAGGGTTCAGAGAGGAGACATTAGTTGGGGGTGCATTTCTAGGATGAACCAGAGACCTGAGATAGGGGAGGCTCCTGGGAGTATATGGAGTGACCCTAGATGAGACTTCTAGCAGCCAGGGATATGTAGACTGAAATGGCCAACTCCTGTATCTAGACACGACTTCCAGTGCATGGATGAGGACATCAACCCACCCACAAAATACTCAACTCAAAATCTGTCCTATCTACAAGATGTACAGGGATAAAGATGGAGTAGAGATGGTGAAATAGCTAACTAATGACTGGCCCAACTTGAGACCTACCTCATGGGCGAAAGCCAACCCCTGACACTATTAATGATATTTTGCTATGCTTGCAGATAGAAACCTAGTATAACTGTCTCCTGAGAGGCATCATCCAGCAGCTGATAGAAACATGCAGAAACCCACAACCAAACATTAGGTGAAGCTCAGGGAGACTTCTGGAAGAGTGAGGGGAAGAATTGTGGGAGCTGGAGGTGTCAAGAGACCATAATGAGACCTAAAGAGTCAACTAACTTGGGTCCATGGGGCTCACAGAGACTAAACCATCAACCAGCAAGCATGCATGAGCTGAACTCAGGCCCCCTACATATTTGTAGGAGATATGCAGCTTGGTCTTCATGTGGGTTCCCTAACTATTAGAGTGGGACTGTCCTGACATTGTTGTCTTTCTCTAAATCTCCTCCCCATAGCTGAGTTGCCTTGTCTGACCTCAGTGGAAGAGAATGCCCATAGTCCTGCTTTAACCCAGAGAGGGTTGGTACCCACCGGGGCTTCCCCTTTTCCTCAGAGAAAGGGAGGAGGTAATAGGGAAAGAGTTTTTGAGACTTGGAGGGGTGAAGGGTGAGAGGGTGCAGTCAGGATGTCAAATTAATAAATTAAAGGAATTGAATGGCAAATTCTTTAAAAGCAATGAATTCATAAGATAAAATAAGTAGAACTAAAATCTTCAGGAAATATCATTATACCATATGTCCTAAGGATGATGACAGAATCATGTAGGGTGCAATAAAAACTACTGTGTAAGTAAATGAAAACTACTGTTGGAATATACCTTATCTCTAAACAGAAAAGCTCTGAAACTGAAGGAATCTTTTCACTGAATTAAAGGTAAAGGAAGAAAACAAACTGAAGGTAAGGTAATTAAATAAAAACATAAAGTGGCAAATCAAAGTTTACAAAATAGAAAGTCATAAGTATCATGCCATTTTAAAAGTCGGATTGAGTAAGGTTCTTACCTGAAGTAGTACATAGTCCCTGAGGATAATTTTAAGTAGAAAAATAATTTATATAAATATCTATGTAACTCATAAAATCCTTGGGAGACTGGCAAAATAGAAAATTAATAATATTAAAAAACAATAATACAATGAAATTTCAGGCAGCTGAAATCACATCTCAAATGGATTCATGATTACTTCAATGTGTAACAGTTTTAGAAAACATGAACTCTGTTGCTGAACTGTTGCTGCTGCCACTGCCGCTGCCAGAGAAGGCTGAGGATGGTGCTCCATGAATTAGTGCTCTTCACTTTACTCCTTCAAGGTTTTGTGGTAATGTCAAAACTCCACATATTGAAGGCAAATAAGTGAGCCTTGGGTTACAAAGAAAGCAGAATCTGGTAGCAACTGAGATCAAGTAGTTTCTTCCACCATGGGTTCTTTCAAGTTTTCTGATACTTAGCAATGTTATATAAAACAACATGGAAAGGCAGCTAGGTACAGATTAATCTCTAGATAAATGGCAAGATGTGTGTGAGCATTTGTGCTTATGTACATGTGCACAGTAGGTCATATTTTAATTTTAAAAATATAACTATTTTATTGAGGAAAAGGCCTATAGAATCCCTTATATTATCATAAAATGAAATATGAGGAAAGACATCTTATTTAAATCTGTATTTATATGTTATATACCTATATCTGTATCTATCTGTATCTGTATCTATATATGAAAGAAAATACAGAATTCATTATAAGGAAGCATGCCAGCAATCATAGCACACTCAGAAAGTTGAAGCAGGAGGATCTAAAGCAAAATCTGTCCTTAGCTACATAGTAAATTTGAGGCCAGTCTGGACTACATGCAACCTAGAATTTAAAAATATATTAAAATTATAACAAGTTAACAACTAATAAAACAATATAGCAGTGGCTCTTTGAATGCCATTGAGACTAAAGAATAACCCACGAAAAGACAGTTTATAAGAATAGTTTCTTAGAATAGAATTCAAGTCATTTCTACAAGATTACTAACAAAGGAAGTACACAGAGCAAGCATGTAATGAAACATGAAGTTGGGCATAATTTCACAGTTTCAACATTATAAATTCCAGTGAGGCTAAAAACTTTCTATGTGAGTAAGCATGCATGAAAGTACAAGAGACACAGTAAAAAATTTATTACTCTGATGTCTTCCCAAATATGATATATTAATACATTATTTTTATATTGATGTTTTAAAAATACTGTTGAATTAAGTTACATAAATTATTGATCAATTAAATTACATGACTTTAAAATAAATTATGTGTAAAACATCCCACTGTTACCAAAGAAATTTAAATACCTGTGAATATATTGGTTATTTACACATACATCTACATTAATTAAAATTGCATAACACAAATATATATATATATATATATATATATATATATATATATATATATATGCCTCATACACAGTGATGAATCAGTTTAATTTTAGAGTATTGAAACATAGAACAAAGGGACATGTAATAATGAGTAAAAACAATATAATACATTATCTGAAAGGTGGACACTATAGGCATCCAGCAGACATCTCATAGATGGCAAAGATGATGATTTGGGGTTAGAAATCAGCCAGAATAGAATGTGAGAGAGGAAGAGGAACCTTTATGTTTCTTTTTTTTAAGATTAAGATTATTCTATTTAAAAAATAACTTACTTTACTCTAATTTACAAATAAATACAGAACACAGCTGGCTGAATAAAACCACTCACATAGGTGCCCAATCTTAAACTTAACACAGGTCAGTGAACTTCTCTACAGTTAGGAATGTAGCTTAGCTTGCAGGTAGCATGGTTTCAAACTCAACTTGGTTTTAAACTCATTCACCATCAATCACAATATTATTTATTGTGGTTGTTGTTACTTCAATACCTTGAAAGTTGAATTCACTTATCCACCATGAAGAGAAAAACTATGATGGAGTCAAGACTAGAAAACTAATCTCATAATCTCTTCGTGAATAATTTGTCATCTTGCCAACATCATCATACATACGCTATGTATGCTTTCATTACATTCATTCTATGTATGTTCTTAAGCGGACTCACATGTCTTGTTTTAATATTTCATTACTTCATGCTTGCATCTAGAGAGTATTTAATAGCATCTGTATGTTTCATTTTTTCTAATCATTTCTGAATAAAACACCATTATTTATGTGGTGTTTTGTAAGCTATTGGGTTGATCATGTCATACTGTAGAACATAGCTGTTAGAGGAAAGAGAAGTGAAATCAAATAGATTAAAAATAAAACATTGCTTATTTCAAAAGCCACAAATGATATCTGAGCACATATTTTCATGTTAACTATGACTTCTTAACAAACACCTCCATATTTCTATCACATGGCTGATATCATTTGGCACAATAACTGATAGCATAGCTTATATTTATATCATTTTCCTGATTGGTTTCAAACTCACCATCTACTATATGATAGAGAAGAGGCCTGTGTAAACATTTCTAAGGCCAAAAGAAGGAGGTATAATCTCACATTAATAACAGCAACATGATTTAGGTAGGTACATGTACCTCACTAGAGCTAAAGAGAACTAGAAAGTTTTCAGAAGCTTCAGACCTCCCTTTTCTCTTGATTGCCTCCTCTCTGAGGGATGCTGGTGAGGCTGACTGTGAGTAAAGGGAGGAGTCTACCAGACTGACCAGCTCTAAAATTAATAGCAATTCGACCCTGGGCATTTTATTTAATCTATCTAGAATGTCATCGTTTTTAAAAAGGTATTACTTTCTGTGATAGTTAATTGTATCACAAATGTAAAGAGTCTAAAATAAAACTTATAGATCATCAAAAGTCAGTATAAATAGCTTAGATAGGAGAGAACAGAAGCCACTGATTACTTTTTGCTTGGATGTTGTTTGTATTTAATATCATCCATATGTTTTGCTTTCTCCAATCACTTAGCATTCAAGAGAGTCAAAAGAGATAAATCTAACTGAGCAGGAAGGCATATCCCTCAGCAGATTTACAAGATGAGCTTAGATTAGTAGCTGAATCTGGTGAGTGTATAGACTTTTTAAAGGAGCACGGCCTTTGACATGAGTCTGGCCAAACTTTATAGTCTGAAGTTTATCAGTTATGTGGCTTTTGGCAAATAGTTTTTAGTCAGATTATTAAGTACTGACTTAATATGTTCATATGTTGATAGTATATGACTCAACTTCTGTGGGAGACCTAGAATTATAATTAGTCTTTGACATTATGTGTATAATATTGGCCCAAAAGCTCTGTAGTTCTAGAAATTTCAGAACTGTTCTCCTGTCATCATGAACACGCATGAGTATGTTGAATCTTTTACACCTACAAACTTCTAGAAGGATCACAATGAAGCTCATGAAAATACATGGTAAGGACTACAGAAAATCAGACCAACTTGCAATGTGGTGGAAAGGAATACTTTCCTATAAAAGTATGACCATGAAAGAAACAGAGATCTACTCAGATACTTGATTTTAATAATCTATGAGTTCTTGTAACATGTCAGGGGAAGTGCAACATGGAAAATTGAACAAGGCGTATTCTCTGCCTTATGGGAGTTCGAAGATGATCCAAATGTTAAGGAATGAGGTATAGTTTAGTTCAATTACTCTGGCTGGGGAACTATAGGAGTACCTGGAGGCAGCTTTCACTTTTAAGACGGGAAAGCAGATGAACATATAAAATTTAGGACAAAACCAAACTGGATATCTGGTGATTTTCAACACTGATGATCAAAGAGTCATTGAGACAATGATGAGTTTTCTAAAGCACTGTCTGATATGGCTGGTAAGCTTAAAAAACATAAAAATTTCTCATGATCTTGTACTCCTATTTTATTAAGCATTTTACTCTAAAAATTGTTTGGATTCTCATCAAAGAGGAATTAGATGGGTTTGACTGAAGCATATAAGTGTAAAGTAGAGAATTTATAGCTTTGTCTGAAGTCTTATATCAGGTCAAGGTGTGAGTGCACTGATCTTAAGAGTATGACCTTCTTGTTTATAAACAACCTGGATAATAAATAGTTACTAAAGACTAAAGATGCCTTGCAGAAAGAGATGTTCAGATACCTGGCAACATTCTAAAAGGTAAGTCCTCCTTCAGGCAACTAGAAAATGTGGACTTAGAATAACCCATATAGGAGGGAGTTAGTCCCTTTTACTAATTAATTTTTCTGTGAATACAGCAAATTTGACTTTTTATCAGTCTTTACCATGCTTTATGTCTAACAGCCATGCCCCAGTACCTGTCTCTGGAACATAGAAGTGACAAAAAAAAAACAACACAATAATTTACTTAGAATATATAATATTAGTAATTATAAAATAATGCATTCCAAGCTATATGTTTTTAGTCTGTCAGTTGTTAAGCTTCCACATGCATTTTTCTATTTCCTGTAAGTAAACAGAGCAAAGTACATTCATTCTGTAAACTAGGGAAGCACTTAACATGTGGCAAATGCTCAGTGAATAGCATGAAATTAATTCAAGAAAATAGAGACAAACTTTATTTAAGAGATTGGCTGTATATTGCGACTGTTGACCCAGATCATACACACATATAAACATACACACACACACACATACAAACACACAGACACACATATAGACATACACACACACATAGACATACACAGACACACACACATACACACACAGACACACATACACACACGTATACACACAGACAGACACACACACATACACACACACAGACAGACACACACACATACACACACAGACAGACACACACACATACACACACACACACACATGCACACAGACACACAGACACACACAGACACAGAGAAAGACAGACAGACAGACACACACACCTATGCCAGTAAAGATACAAAGATACACTGTCAGAATTCACTTCATTCTTAGGGATAGTCTGGATAATGAACAGTCACTAAAGACTAAAGATATCTGGCAGAAAGAGACCTCCAGACACTTGGCAACATTCTAAAAGGTAAGCTCTCCTTCAGCAGTTAGAAAACATGGACTTAGAATATGTGTGTGTGTGTATGTGTATACACATATATAATTTGTATATTTATTGGAAAATAAAGTAAATGACCTGCTTTACCTCTTATGTAAAGTTCATTTTAACTAAAAATAACAAAGTAATGTGTGTTTGTATGAGAAAAAGAGACAGATAGAAAACAACTTAAAGAAATATGTTAATTTTGTTGTTGTCTGGTCATATAGTTCAGTGGCAGAAGGTGTACATAATGAAAATTTCTGGGATTATACCCCAACATACACAGAGAGAGAGGGGGAGAAGGGGAGAGGGAGGGAGAAAGAGAGAGAGAGAGAGAGAGAGAGAGAGAGAGAGAGAGAGAGAGAGAGAGAGAGAGA
>NW_021604596.1:948925-967861 GCF_004785775.1 Grammomys surdaster | reverse complement strand
AGAGAGAGAGAGAGAGAGAGAGAGAGAGAGAGAGAGAGAGAGAGAGAAAATGTCAAATAATAGGCTTCAAAGAGTAACCAGAAGTGTTTCACAAAGAAAATAACTTAAATGGTAGCAGTAACTAAATTATTTAAGAGGTCATAATTGGGTGTGCCAAATGAGAGAGAACTGTATGAAACATAGGAATATGGGAAATTGTTGAGCATATTCTTAAGACCAAAAAGAGAGAATTAATTAACAGAAAATAGGAAGACATGAGGTGAAAATGAGGACAGGATGCATGTTGCAAAATAGTTATTGATGAAGACAGCATCGTCAGCCTGGCTAAAATTTCTTGCTGTGAAAATAACTAATGAAGCTAGTGTCTGTCTGAATATACTTGCTGCGTCTTGCCTGGCTGGCATGTCACTCCATCCTCAAGTAGCCACCACATCATAAGCAAGCACAATGCAAGGATTTCTTCTGCTATTTCCAAGTAATATGTCTGCCTGAAAAGATAGCTTTTATCTTCACGTTTCAGATAAAAATAGATAAACCCATGATATGAGAATTCTTTATGGAATATTTTGGACAATTGGTCCATACTATAAAAACATTCCACTTAAGTTTAACTGCATTTCACACACACACACACACGCACACATGCACGCACGCACGCACACACATACACATGTGTGTGTGCGCGTGTGTGTGTGTGAAAGTAAATCTATCAACCTCTCCTAGACCTCTTAGGAAGTATTAGGCTGTGGGTAGTTCTAAACTGTTGGCTCAAATAATAGCAAGTAAGAAGCAAATATCTGTAATATTATCTCTTAAATTAAGCTTAACTAATACTAGTCATGGCTTGTTTATATTTTTTTTCTAAAGAAGAGGTCACTGTATTAGTTTTTACATGCTTATACTAAGATACATAAGCAGGATATTATATATAACTCACTCATCTGAGAGGAAAGTAATTTGAAAACAGCAAGTGCTATGACTTGAGTGTGTCATCTTCACATATACATCTGGGTATTTCATCTTCTTGCAGAAACACACATAAAGTGTTAAGTAAAGTATAGTATTTTGTGGCAAAGGTTGTAAAAGATTGTTAAATTCCCCTTGCTCAGCTTATGTACATGGAAGGGTTAAGCCTCAGAGCTCTCTTCAGCTTTTAGCCCTGGGACTCCTATTTACTTTAATGGAAATCACTTTTCCAAGGCACCATGCAGAGATTTGAAACACAGGGTGAAAGGTCATTCTGCAAGTCTAAGAATAATAAATTCGCAATTTGTACTTTCCTGACCTCTAGAAATATTTTGAGGTGTTTGAGGCCAAAGAAAACAAAGCAGTGCTTTGAAAGGGCTGGGGAAATATCAATTGATCAATTTAAGAGGGATTATCTGATAATTGGGTAAATATATTGTTATTGATGTGTAGAAAGAGGAAGATGTGCCAAGAAAAAACTAATGGCCAGACTGAGATTTATCTGCTAATCCTTGTAGGCGGCAGTTTACTGAGGACATGAGTAATTGCTCTGCTAACAGATTTATTCTTCTCTTAAGCCCATTTGGGGCTTAAATCTTCCCTTTTCTTCCCAGCAGTTCAAAATGTGGTCTGAATCACTGCTGCCCACTGTGCTAGACTTTGAAACACCTCCTGGGCATGGTTAGACTCCAACTCCTTTGATTTCACATGGTTGCTGCAAAAGGGTTTTCTGGCCAGATGTGCTTTGAATGAACTCATAGGAATTATACATTTGACAGGATTACCTGAAGATAATTGTCTCTTTTTTACAGCCAAAATTTTTGATTAATTAATTAATCAATTTCCCTTTTATCTCAACTGCAGTTTTCCTTCTGTGTCTACACATCTACTCTTCCTGTCTCCATGTCCATCCTCAATCAATTCCTTTTCCCCTCTCTTCAGAACAAGAGATGCCTCACATGAATATCAACCAGCCTTGGTATATCAAGCTGCAGTAAGACTAAGTGCATCTTTGCTTATTGTGGTTAGAAAAAAACAGCTCAGTAGAAGGGAAAGAGTCCCAATGGCAGAGACTGCCCTGGCTCTGCTGTTTCCCCACATAACTGTGCTGTGCAATTGCTGGATATGAACAGAGGGCCTAGATCAATCCCATGCATTTCTCCTGGTTGGAGCTTCAGTCTCTGTAGGTCTCTGGGGAGCCAAGTTCATTAATTCTGTAGGTTTTCTTGTGATGTTCTTCCCTCCATTTCTCCTCCAATCCTTCTCTCTCCTCTTCTGCAGGATTCATTGAGCAGTACCTAATATTTGGCTGTGTGTCTCTGCATCAGTTTCTGGGTTTGAAAACTTTCTGATGATAGTTATACTAGACTCTTGTTTGCAAATATAGCGGAATATCATTAGCAATGACAGAGTTAGGCTTTCTCTCATGATATGAGTCTCAAAGCTCTGCCAGTCACTGGTTGGAATTCCCTCATTTTCTTCTCCATCTTTGCTCTTGCTAATCATGTAGCCAAGGCAAATTGTAAGACTAATTGTGGTCTAAGTTGGTTGCCTGCATTGTTGTCCCAATCTCTTCATTGGAAATCTTACCTGATTATAGGAGATGGCCATGTCAGGATCCATATCCCCCACTGCTAGGAGTCTTACCTAGAGTCACCCTCCTAGATTCCTGGGATTTTCCATTGCCCTAGGTTTCTGTCAGGTCCCAGAGATGTGCCCCCTTCATTCCTGTTATTTCTTGACATATTCTTTCCCTTCATTCTTGCCCTACCTGATCTCTCCTGTTCCCATTCCAAACTCCATCCTCATTCAGTCCCTTCCCTATATCCACCCATGATACTTACTCAATTTCTTCTTCTCAGTGAGATGCATTCCCCCGACCCCACACCTCTTGTTGTTAATTGTTGGTTATCTCAATATTTTCTATTTTCATCCAATTGCCTACAAATTTCATGATGTTATTCTTTTTATTAGGGGAGCAATACTTTATTGCTTAAATGTGCATTTCCTTTATCCATTCTTCAGTTGAGGGAAATCTAGATTGTTTCTAGTTTCTGGATATCATGAATAAAGCTGCTATGAACATAATTGAGCCAATGTCCTTGTGTACATGACAATGTCCTTGTGTAGAACATCCTTTGGTTATATGCTCAGGAGTGATATAGCTGGGATTGTAGAGAGCTGAGTACCAATGGATACATCTATTTATCACCATTCCTGCAATTACAGTTCAGGGAACATAATGGGGGAAAGGGTGACAGAGTGTAACAACTAGAATACTAGCATTTCTGCTGTGAAATAATCTTTCGTAAGAATGGTTGTATAAATAAGATGTGAATAATAATAATAATTTCAATAGACATGCTAAGGTGAAAGGGGAGATTGTTACTCATTGGGTTACACACCTGAACAAGGAACTAAAGGCAACTGATGACAGCTGAGAGTGAGTTAGCATCTTACAGAATGAGCTCAAAAAACAAAGTAGGCAGTCTTTTAACCACATAATCACAAACAACAAAAATGGACTATGGATGTTATATTTTTGTTACACATGACCATATATACGCGTGTGTGTGTTTAACAGTAATAATTGGAAAAGAAAAAGCTGTCAATTTGAGACTGAAGTGGGAAAATTGAATGAGTTAGAAGGATGGAACTTGGGAGGGACTGGAAGAAAGAAAAGTAATAAGGAACACCATGATATAGTTATATTCTAATTTAACATATTTATATAAAAAGAAAATATTCTTACTATGTGCTTTTCAGTGTTGAACAAACACAACAACATTTTTAAAAGAGTCCAGCCAAGGGCCAAGGACAAATACTTGAAACTTTGTCAACAATAAATAAATAAATAAGAGTAAAGAAGTTTGCATCTCAAATATCTCTGTATTGTTAATTCTATAACTTTGCCCAAATAATTCATTAAACTTAGTCATACTTCATATTTGTGAATTTAGATTGATATATTTCACCCTATTTAAACAGATCTCAGGCTTATTTTAGAGAAAATAGTAAAAATTAAACCTTAAATAGAAAATAACGGGGCAGAAGAGACAAGTCATTTTAACAGCATCTAATGTAAAGTCCTGTGGTCTGCTCTGTAGCAACCCTATGTTCTGCTATTCCTTATGAATAAACTGCAAATTTTTTATAGCTCAAAATCTTGATGCTGTCTGTCAAGTTTATATAAGTTGTTGACACTCAATAAAGCTGTTACTTGGAGGTAGCTTGACAAATTATGAAGTGGGTACCTTAAAGCCAAGTCAATATCCAGGTAAATCCAGTGTCATAGTCGATATCTATACCTAAAGAAATGGCTATTAGTGTGACAGTGACAATCAGAAAGGGGAGTTTGTGGATCACATATACTGTGACAAAACAGGTACCATTTTTATCTGATCATGATTGATTTTGCATTGTATTAGTGGTAATATATTACCAAGAAAGGAAACAACTGTTTCCGTTGTGAGATTCCACTTAATCTAACAGTTCATGCAATGAGAAAATGTAGAACAGTGATATATAATTGACAAGACATGGGAACAGCAGAGACAACATACAGAGCTAAGAAGTCACTGAATGCGACACTTATTCCCATTTAGTCAGCCCATCTTCCAAGTCCACTTCCAAACCCTTGGACTGCGTCACATGGTACAGAACCAGGTTCTGACAAATTCTTCCCCATTACTCTATTAGCCTTTCTTTGTAGCCTATCTCAGCTCCTTTGAGACTCCCATTTGAACCACAGAATTATTCTATATCAGAGCACAATGTGGCTAGAACACACAATTGGCTAAAACTCAGATTGGATCAATGACAGCCAAAGAATCAATCTCAATCTCTCTCTCTCTCTCTCTCTCTCTCTCTCTCTCTCTCTCTCTCTCTCTCTCTCTGTCTCTGTCTCTCTCTCTCACACACACACACACACACATACACACACACATCCTTTGAATGTAAGCTAGATATCTACACTAAGAAATACTCAAACATCATAACTCCATAAATATAAATCAAAGAGTAAAAACACAAACATGGACAAGCAAGGTCATATATCTCCTCCAAAACCCAGCAACCCTATTTTATTGGGGCATGAAAAAAAGTAATTTTACTAAAGCACAACCAATAGGGTTTCAAAATAGCAATTATGAAAATGCAGAAAAATTAAAGAAAATATGAATAAATGCCATAATGAGGACAAACCCAAACACTTGAATGAAATAATAAAAACAATTAAAGGTATTAAAGTAGAATTTAACAATGAAATAGAGTCTCTTTTTTTAATAAATAATTTATTTTTTCTCAAATCATAGAGTATCTTTAAAGCAAAAAGTCATATTGAAATCAAACTCAAAATGGAAAACTCATATAGTTAGACAAAAAGCTTAGAGATTAGCCTTACCAACAGTTTAAAAGACATAAGCAAGAAAATCATAGTTCCAAAGACAAAGTAGAAGAACTAAATGATTCAGACAAATAAAATGTTAAATCAAACATTAAAGATATAGACACAAAACATCTTAGGAAACTGTGAGAAGACAAATTTATGAATATCCAGTATAAAGGAAGAGAAGAAATCCAGGATAAAAGGACAGAAATTTTTTTTGAAAAAAAATCATAGAATTCTCCAAATCTAAAGAAAGAGATTCCTATTAAGATATAAGGGACATATAAGATACCAAGTAGATATGATCAGAAAATAAACTCCCTTCAAGACAAAATAATCAAAATATTAAATGCACAGAGCAAAGAAAGAACTTTAATAGCTGTAAGAGAAAAGTAAAAAGTCACACATGAAATAAAGCCCATTAGAATAACACCAGGTTTTTAATGGAGACTATGAAAGCCAGAAGGACTTAGATGATTGTTTTACAAGGTCAAAAGATCATAGATGCCAACCAGAACACTACACCCAGCAAAACTATCAATAACAATTGATGGAAGAAAAAAATGTTTCTATCATGATAGAAACAAATTTAAACAATTAGTGTCCACCAATCTAGCTCTTCAGAAAATATTAGATGGCAAAGGACACTGTCAATAGGACAAAATGACAACCCACAGATTGGGAAAAGATCTTTACTAACCTTACATCCAATAGAAGCTAATATCCAATATTTACTCAAGAAATTAGATTCCAGAGAACCAAACAATCCTATTTAAAAAATGGAGTACAGAGCTAAACAGAGAATTCTCAGCTGAGGAATCTCACATGGCTAAGAAGCATTTAAGGAAATGTTCAACATTCTTAGTCATCAGGGAAAGGCAAATCAAAATGACCCTGAGATTTGATCTCACACCACTCAGAATAGCTAAGATAAAAAAAAAAAAAAAAAACCTCAGGTGACAGCAGATGCTAGTGAGGATGGAGAGAAAGAGAAATATTGGTTATAAAATCAATTCAAACAAATCAGTAGCCCTCCTCTACATGAAAGGTAAACAGACTGAAAAAGAAATTAGGGAAATGACACTCTTCACAATAGTCACAAATAATATAAAATACCTTGGTGTGAATCTAACCAAGCAAGTGAAAGACCTGTATGACAAGAACTTCAAGTCCCTGAAGAAAGAAATTGAAGATCTCAGAAGATGGAAAGAGCTCCCATGCTCATGGATTGGCAGGTTTAATATAACAAAAATGGCTGTCTTGCCAAAAGCAATCTACAGATTCAATGCAATTCCCATTAAAATCCCAACTCAATTCTTCACAGAGTTAGAAAAGGAAATTCCCAAATTCATTTGGAATAACAAAAAACCCAGGATACCGAAAACTATTCTCAACAATAAAAGAACTTCTGCAGGAATCACCATCCCTGACCTCAAACTGTCCTACAAAGCAATAGTAATAAAAACTACATGGTATTGGTACAGAGACAGGCAGGAAGATCAATGGAATAGAATTGAAGACCCAGAAATGAACCCACACACCTATGGTCACTTGATCTTTGACAAAGGAGCTAAAACTGTCCAGTGGAAAAAGGACAGCATTTTTAACAAATGGTGCTGGTTCAACTGGAGGACAACATGTAGAAGAATGAAAATTGATCCATTCTTATCTCCTTGTACAAAGCTCAAGTCTAAGTGGATAAAAGACCTCCACATAAAACGAAATACACTGAAATGAATAGAAGAGAAGGTGAGGAAGAGCCTCGAATACTTGTGCACAGGGGAAAAGTTCCTGAACAGAACACCAATGGCATATGCTCTAAGATCAAGAATTGACAAATGGAACTTCATAAAATTACAAATTTTCTTTAAGGCAAAGGACACTGTCAATAGGACACAATGACAACCAACAAATTGGGAAAAGATCTTTACCAATCCTACATCTGATAGAGGGCTAATATCCAATATATACAAAGAACTCAAGAAATTAGACTCCACACAACCGAATAACCTTATTAAAAAATGGGGTATAGAGCTTAACAAAGAATTTTCAACTGAGGAAACTCAAATGGCCGAGAAGCACCTAAAGAAATGTTCAGTATCTGTAGTCATCAAGAAAATGCAAATCAAAACAACTCTGAGATTCCATCTCACACCAGTCAGAATGGCTAAGATTAAAAACTCAGGTGATAGTAGATGCTGGCAAGGGTGTGGAGAAAGAGGAACACTCCTCCATTATTGGTGGGACTGCAAGATGGTGCAACCACTTTGGAAATCAGTGTGGCGGTTCCTCAGAAAATTGGACATAGCATTACCTGAGGATCCAGCTATACCACTCCTAGGTATATACCCAGAAGATCCTCTAACATATAACAAGGACATATGCTCAACTATGTTCATAGCAGCCTTATTTATAATAGCCAGGAGCTGGAAATAACCCAGATGTCCTTCAACTGAGGAATGGATTCAAAAAATGTGGTACATTTACACAATGGAGTATTACTCAGCTATTAAAAACAATGAATTCGAGAAATTCCTAGGTAAATGGATGGAACTAGAAATTATCATCCTTAGTGTGGTAAGCCAATCACAAAAGAACACACATGCTATTCACTCACTGATTATTGGATATTAGCCCAGAACTTTGAAATGTCCAAGATTCAACTCACAGGCCACATGAAGCTCATGAAGAAGGAAGACCAAGTAGGAGTAATTCGGCCCTTCTTAGAAGGAGCAACAAAATACTCAAGGGAGCAAATATGGAGACACAGTGAGGGACAGAAACTGAAGGAGGGGCCATCTGAAGACCATTCCACCTGAGTATCCAACCCATGTGCAGTCACCAAAGGTAGATGCTGATGTGGAAGTCAGGAAGTGCATGCTGATAAGAGCCTGATATAGATGTCTCCTCAGAGGTCTGCAAGAGTCTGACATATTCAGAGGCAGATGCTCACAACTAGCCATTGAACTGATCATGGGGTTCCCAATGGAGGAGTTAGAATGAAGACCATTGGAGCTGAAAGGATTTGTGGCCCCATGAGGAGAGCAACAATACCAACCAACCAGAGCTCCCAGGGTCTAATCCTCCAGCCTGGCAGCACTTAGGGAGGGATCCATGGCTTTAGCTGTATATGTAAGAGAGGAGGGCCCTGCTGGGCATAGGTAGAAAAAGAGATCCTTGACCTCATGAAGACTGGACGCCCCAGGGGGTGGGAATTTGAGGGTGGGGAGGTGGAAGGGGGGTAGGTAGGGGTTACATCCGCAGAGAAGAAGGAGGAGGGCTGAGGGGATGGGGGTTCCTGGGTGGGTGGAGGATGGGGTAAGGGGACAACATATGAAATGTAAATAAAACATCCAAAAAAAAAAAAAGAAGTGGGAGGAGATGGGCAAGAAGCGCAGAGAATCAGAAAATTAAACAGAGGTGTCTAGCAATGGGGGATGGGAAAAAACTTTAGTCAACGGAAAGTCCCAGATGCCAGAAAAGCAAGAGGCTCCCAGGCACCATTGGAGATGACATTAGCTGAAATACTCCCAAAATTGAGAGAACCCATAGAGACCATATCCAGAGTTTCGGCATGGCCCAGGTTGAGAGATGTTTCCACCCACTCTTCACAAAATTTTAACCCAGAATTGCTCCTGTCTAAAGGAAATGCAGGGACAAGGAGTGGAGCAGAGACTGAGGGATAGGCCGTCCAGGGATTGGCATACTTGGGGGCCTATCCTTTGTGGAGCCACCAAACCCAGACACTTGCTGATGCCAGAAAGTGCTTCTTGACAGGCACCTGATGTTGATGTCTCCTGAGAGGCTCTATCAGACCCTTATGGGTGCAGATGTGGATGCTTGCAGCCAAACAACATCGAACTGAGCAAGGGAACCCAATGGAACAGTTGGGAGAAGGACTGAAGGATCTAAAAGGGTTTGCAACCCATGGTAAAAACAACACTATCAACCAATCATACCCTCCCTCTCCCCCCACCCCAGCTTCTGAGGACTAAATCATCAACCAAAGAATACACATGGAGAGACCCATGACTACAGCTGTATATGTGGTGGAGGTTGACCTTGTTTGGCATCAGTGGGAGGGGAAGCCCTGGGTCCTGTGAGGCTTGATACCCCAGCGAAGAGGAATGATAGAGTGGTGGGGCAGAAATGGATGGGTTGGTGGAGGAGCACCATTATGGAGGCGGTGGTGGGGGTGGGGAAGTGGTAGGTTTTTGCAGGTGATACCAGCAGGGAGGATAATATTTGAAATGTAAATAAATAAAATAACCAATAAAAAAATAAAAGTAAAGTTACCAAACAAAAGAAAAATAAAGAAAATACTAGATGGAGTATTCTAGTCTGAAGAGAACACACTGTACTCAAGAGAATACAAGCAATAAATAAACTGCAAATAGTTCATTAAAAGAGGGGAAAAGAAATCCATACGACATCAACAAAAGGATTAATACATATTGCTTAATAGTAATTCAATATTAATGGTCTCAATTTTCCAATATAAAGACACAGATTAACCAATTATATCACAAAACGTGATCTATTGTTTGCTACATTCCAGACATATACTATGCCATAATGACAAGCAACATTTAGATGAGAGAATGAAAAAAGGTATTGCAAGCAAGTAGAACCAAAAAGCAAACAGGCACAAATATTTCAAAATAGTCTTCAAACCAAAAATAATCAGGAGAAATATCATAAGACACCACATACTCATTTTAAAAAATCAACTATTATAGTTCTAAAAACATATCCACAAAACATATTAAATTCATAAAAGAAAGACTACTATAATTAAAGGCACAGATTAACACTAACACAGTAGGTAATAGTAGAAAGGTAAATCTCAACAAACAAGAAAATTGAAAGAATATCCTGTACCTGGTATAATATCTTACCACCAGGTATTAAAGCCAGATATCAACAAAAGCAGAAACAGTAGTATAAAAACTAGGGAAATTGAACTAGTCATTACTGATGAAAGTTATGTCAAGACAGAAAACAAAAAGGATATTAAGGCCTTTTTATATTTAAATGAAAACAAAGCACAACATACACAACTTTATGGAAAACAATTTAGACTGTTCAAAGAGAAAAATTCATATCATTAGATGGTTAAGTAAAAATATTTGGAGAGATCTCATATCAATAACTTAATTGTTAGATAGTAACACTTTAAACTGATAAAAAAGCAAGAATAAATAATACAACAAAATGTACATAGAAAAAGTAATCAAATATGGAGAAAAAATCAATGAAATATAAATAACAAGACATAAACAATAAATAAAGCAAGAAATTCTTTTTTAAAAAACAAAAAACAACAAAAAAACAGACAAAAGACTGACAAAAGTTTAGACAAATTCACCAAAAGACAGAGACAGAGAGGCTCCAAGTTAATAATGTAGAGATTAAAAGTGAAGCATTACAAGAAGCATTGGGGAAATTCAGAGAATCATAAGGACATACTTTAAAAATCTGTACTCCTCTCCCCCCACCAAAAAAAAAAAAAAATCTATACTCTACAAGCTGGAAAACCTTAACCAAATAAAATTTTCTCAACATATACCACTTACCAAAGTTATATAATGAGCAAATAATTTTCCCTTCATTTATTTATTTATTCACTTTATATTCCAATTGCAGGAACCCCCTACAACCTCATAAAGTAGATGAAGTAGTTCAAAATCTCCAAACCAATCAAACACCAGGCCAGATGGATTTAACTCATAATTTTAACAGACTTCATTCTAATGCCAGCACTCCTCAACTTTTTCCACACAATAAGAACTGAAGGAACATTTCTAAAGTCTTGATATAGCTGCTATTACCCTGACACAAAGCCATACAAAGACAACTAACATAAAAAATAACGTACACTAATATTGTTTATGAACATAGGTAGAAATTTTCTCAAAAACTACTTGCAAACAAAATTCAAGAGCACTAAGAGTACTATGATCAAGTCAGCTTTATCCCAGAAATGTATGGATGGTTCAACATATCTCAACTGATAAATATAATTCACCAAATAATCATAATGAAATAGAAAAAGACACATTAGATGCAGTATAAGACTTTAACACAACCCAACATTACTTAATAACAAATGTTCTGAAATGAGTAGAGATACAAGAGACAAATGTCTTCATAACAAGGACAACTTACAGCAAGCCCACAGCCAATATAATCTCAAAATACTTTCTTGAAAATTAGGAACAAGACAAAGATATCCACTCTTTCCATACCAAGTTGTACATGATACTTCAATTCTTAGCTAGAGCAATAAAACAGGTGAAGAGAGTCAAGTGGATGTGAATAAGAAGAACACAAGTCAAAGCTTATTTATTTGCAGATGATAGGAATTTGTATATAAAATACCTGAAAAACACCATCAAGAAATTTTTTTACCTGTCCAAAATATCTCAGCAAAGTAGCAGGATATAAAATTAACAAATGAAAAACAGTAGGACTTTTGTATAAAAATGTCAAATGTACTGAGAAAGAAAACGAGCTCTTTGTAGAGTAGTCTCAAAATACTTCTGAAAACTGTAATGAAAAAATTGGAAGTCTTATCTATTAAGAACATTAAAAGCCTTTTGACTGGGACAGACACATAGCTGGTCTGCTCCTGTGGAGATACTGAATCCTGAGCCATCCTAGAGGAGCGACCAGGAGCTGGTCCTTTGAGAAAATCAACAAGATAGATACACCCTTAGCCACATTAACCAGAGGGCACAGAGACAGTATCCAAATTAATAAAATCAGAACTGAAAAGGGAGACATAACAACAGAAACTGAAGAAATTGAAAAAATAATCAGATCCTAATAAAAAGGCCTATACTCAACAAAACTGGAAAACCTGGATGAAATGGACAACTTCCTAGACAGATACCAGGTACCAAAGTTAAACCAGGAGCAGATAAACCATATAAACAGTCCAATAACCCCAAGGAAATAGCAGTCATTAAAAGTCTCCACACAAAAAAAAGGCCAGGACCAGATAGTTTTAGTGCAGAATTCTATCAAACTATCAAGGAAGACCTAATACCAATTCTCTTCAAACTATTCCACAAAATAGAAATAGAAGGAACACTACCCAATTCGTTCTATGAAGCTACAATTACACTCATAACCAAATGTCACAAAGACCCAACAAAGAAAGAAAACTTCAGACCAATCTCCCTTATGAACATCAATGCAAAAATACTCAATAAAATTCTAGCAAACCGAATCCAAGAACACATCAAAACTATCATCCATGGTGATCAAGTAGGTTTAATCCCAGGAATGTAGGGATGGTTCAATATTCGGAAATCCATCAATGTAATCCACTATATAAACAAACTCAAAGGAAAAAAAACACATGATCATCTCACTAGATGCTGAGAAAGCATTTGACAAAATTCAACATCCCTTCATGATAAAAGTCTTGGAAAGATCAAGAATTCAAGGCCCATACCTAAACATAGTAAAAGCAATTTACAGCAAACCAGTAGCCAACATCAAACTAAATGGAGAGAAACTTGAAGCAATCCCACTAAAATCAGGGACTAGACAAGGCTGCCCACTCTCCCCCTACCTATTCAATATAGTACTGGAAGTCCTAGCCAGAGCAATTAGACAAAAAAAAAAAAAAAAAAAAAAAAAAAAAAAAAAAAAAAAAAAAAAGAAGAAGAAGTCAAAGGGATACAAATAGGAAAGGAAGAAGTCAAAATATCACTATTTGCACATGATATGATAGTATACTTAAGTGACCCCAAAACTTCCACCAGAGAACTCCTAAACCTGATAAACAACTTCAGCAAAGTGGCTGGTTATAAAATCAACTCAAACGAATCAGTAGGCCTCCACTACATGAAAGATAAACAGACTGAAAAAGAAATTGGGGAAATTACACTCTTCACAATAGTCGCAAGTAATATAAAATACCTTGGTGTGAATCTAACCAAGCAAGTGAAAGACCTGTATGAACAGAACTTCAAGTCCCTGAAGAAAGAAATTGAAGAAGAAGAAGATCTCAGAAGATGGAAAGATCTCCCATGCTCATGGATTGGCAGGATTTATATAATAAAAATGGCCATCTTGCCAAAAGCAATCTACAGATTCAATGCAATTCCCATTAAAATCCCAACTCAATTCTTCAGAGCTACAAAAGGAAATTCCCAAATTCATTTGGAATAAAAAAAAAACCCAGGATAGCGAAAACTATTCTCAACAATAAAAGAACTTCTGGAAGAATCACCATCCTTGACCTCAAGTTGTACTACAGAGCAATAGTGATAAAAACTGCATGGTATTGTTACAGAGACAGGAAGGAAGATCAATGGAATAGAATTGAAGACCCAGAAATGAACCCACACACCTATGGCCACTTGATATTTGACAAAGGAGCTAAAACTGTCCAGTGGAAAAAGGACAGCATTTTCAACACATGGTACTGGTTCATCTGGAGGACAACATGTAGAAGAATGAAAATTGGTCCATTCTTATCTCCTTGTACAAAGCTCAAATCTAAATGAATAAAGGACCTCCACATAAAACCAGATACATTGAAACTAACAGAAGAGAAGGTAGGGAAGAACCTCGAATACTAGGGCACAGGGGAAAAGTTCCTGAACAGAACACCAATGGCATTTGCTCTAAGATCAAGAACTGACAAATGGGACTTCAGAAAATTACAAATTTTCTGTAAGGCAAAGGACACTGTCAATAGGACAAAACGACAACCAACAAATTGGGAAAAGATCTTTACCAATCCTACATCTGATAGAGGGCTAATATCCAATATATACAAAGAACTCAAGAAATTAGACTCCACACAACCAAATAACCCTATTAAAAAATGGAGTATAGAGCTTAACAAAGAATTTTCAACTGAGGAAACTTGAATGGCCAAGAAGCACCTAAAGAAATGTTCAGTATCTGTAGTCATCAAGGAAATGCAAATCAAAACAACCCTGAGATTCCATCTCACACCAGTCAGAATGGCTAAGATTAAAAACTCAGGTGATAGTAGATGCTGGCAAGGGTGTGGAGAAAGAGGAACACTCCTCCATTGTTGGTGGGACTGCAAGATGGTGCAACCACTTTGGAAATCAGTGTGGCGGTTCCTCAGAAAATTGGACATAGCATTACCTGAGGATCCAGCTATACCACTCCTAGGCATGTACCCAGAAGATCCTCTAACATATAACAAGGACATATGCTTAACTATGTTCATACCAACCTTATTTATAATAGCCAGAAGCTGGAAAGAATCCAGATGTCCTTCAACTGAGGAACAGATACAAAAAAATGTGGTACATTTACACAATGGAGTATTACTCAGCTATTATAAACAATGAGTTCGAGGAATTTCTAGATAAATGGATGGAACTAGAAAATATCATCCTGAGTGAGGTAAGCCAATCACAAAAGAACACACATGCTATTCACTCACTGATTATTGGATATTAGCCCAGGACCTTGAAATACCCAAGATTCAACTCACAGGCCACATGAAGCTCATGAAGAAGGAAGACCAAGTGGGGGTGCTTCTGTCCTTCTGAGAAGAAACAACAAAATTTACTCAAGGGAGCAAATATGGGGACAAAGTGAGGGACAGAAACTGAAGGAGGGGCTGTCTGAAGGCCATTCCACCTTAGTATCCATCCTATGTGCAGTCACCAAAGGTAGATGCTGATGTGGAAGTCAGGAAGTGAATGCTGTTAAGAGCCTGATATAGATGTCTCCTGCAAGAGTCTGACATAATCAGAGGCAGATGCTCACAGCTAGCCATTCAACTGATCATGGGGTTCCCAATGGAAGAGTTAGAGTGAAGACCATTGGAGCTGAAAGGGTTTGTGACCCCTTGAGGGGAGCAACAATACCAGCCAACCAGAGCTCCCAGGGTCTGAACCACCAGCCTGGGAGCACTTAGGGATGGATCCATGGCTTCAGCTGAATATGTAAGGGTGGAGGGCCCTGCTGGGCATACGTGGGAGAAGAGATCCTTGGTCTCATGAATACTGGACGCACCAGGTAGTGGGAATTTGGGGATGGGGAGGTGGGAGTGAGGGGGATTAGGTAGGGGTACATCAGCAGTGAGGCAGGAGGAGGGGTGAGGGGATAGGGGGATCCTGGGTGGGTGGGGAATGGGGTAAGGGGATAATATATAAAATGTAAATAACACATCCAATAAAAAAAAGAACATTAAAGCATTTAAGGAAGAATTGACGAATATACCAGAAAATAGAAAGATCTCACATGTTCATAAAATGATATGATTAACATAGTGAATTATCTATAATTCATTGTATAATTAATATTTAAAGTATAATATAGTAAATTATATTAATATAATGTATTATATAGTTGGCCATCCTAACAAATCTATAGTTTAATGTGATTCCTATGAAAATTCGAACACAATTCTTCACAGAAATTTAAAAAATCATAAATTTTAGATTAAAACATCAAAATTAATATAGCTAAAACATCCTTACCAGTCAAAGAATTTTTGGAGGTATAACTAGTCCATATTTCATGTAGAATTACAGAGCTATACTAATAAAACTAGCATGATATGAAAACAGATTGATCATTAAGCTATAGACAACTAGCTGGCTTTTGAACGAAAAATGTCAAAAGATACATAGTGAATAAAATATGACATTTTCAACAAATCATGATGGACAAACTGGATAGGTGCTTACAGAATATTAATAGCATCATATCTGCTACCCTACACTAAACCTAAGATCAAGTGAACCAACGACCTCAATGTAAGACCAGATACTCAGAATCTGATAGAAGAGAATGTAGAGAATAAACTTGAAACTGTTGCCAAGGCAAAGAATTTTCTGAACAGTACACAAAAGGAATAGGCATTAAGACCATCAATTAGTAAATGGGACATTATAAAGTTATAAGACTTCTGTACAGCAAAGGATACTATCTTTTGAGCAAAGTATCAGAGGGATGTCTTTACCAATGGAACATCTAACAGATTATTATCTAGAATTTACAAAAAAATGTTTTCCCATATTTTTATTGGTTATTTTATTTATTTACCTTTCAAATGCTATCCTCCTTCCCATTTTCTCCTCCACAAAAACCTGCCTCAATGATGGTGCTACCCAATCTGCCCACCCACTCCTGCCTGAGGGCCCTAGCTCTGGATCACTGAGCCTCTACAGGAACAAATGATGGCAGATAAGGCAATCCATTCTATCTGCAGACACCAAACCCAGACTTTATTGCTGGTGCCTAGAAGAGCTTGCTGACAGAAACCTGGTGTAGCTGTCCCCTGAGAGGCTCTGCCAGAGCCTGATCAATGCAGATGTGGATGCACACAGCTAAACATTGGACTGAGCACGGGGATCCCAATGGAGGAGTTTGGGCAAGGACTGAAGGAGTTGAAGGGGTTTGCAACCCCATAGGAAGAACAACAATATCAACCAACCAGACTCCCTAAACCCCGAGGGACTAAACCATCTACAAAGAATTTTTTAAAGAAATCCTGAAGATCAATAGAACAATTCAGTTAAAATGGGTGCAGAAATAAACACAGAATTCTCAAAAGATGAAATACAACTACCAAGAAACACAATTTAAAAATAATCAACTTAGCCATCAGAAAAATGCAAATCCAAACTACTTTGAAATGTAATCTTATTGCAGTCAAAAAGGAAAACCTTTATTAAAATGAATAAAACCACATGCTGGTGAAGATGCATGGAAAGGGAAATACTTACTCATTGCTGTTAGGAGTATAAACTTGTACAGTCACAATGGAAGTCAGTATGCTGGTTATTCAGGAAGTTGGGGACAGATCTATCATAACTTTATTTTATTTTGTTTTATTTTATTTTATTTTCCTGCAAGGCATTTGCATGCATATGATGACCTCTGGATTCATGTTTCTCTGTGATTCCTGACTATGCAAATGAGTGTGTCTCTGCATCTGTACCTGCTCCTTCTGGCTTTTCTTGGCCTCCTCTCCTTCTGTTTGTTTTATCCTATTTTAAGTTGTTTGTTTTTGTTTTATTTTATTACATTTTATGTTACTATTATCCCTTAGAAGGAAGAAGGTGAATTGGGAGGGGAGGATAGCTGAAGACGAGCTGGGGGAGTAAAGGGAGTGGAAATTGTAAACACAACATATTGTATGCCAGAAAAATCTAATTTCAACAAAAAATAAAAAATAAAACTTCACACATTTTTTTTTAAAATTGTATTTTGAGATACTATTGTTCTTATATCTTGTCACATAAGAGAAGAAAATGAATACAGCCAGTGAACATTTGAAAAAGAGTAGTGAAGTTGGAAGGATTTAAGTATTCATGAAGCCTTTATAAGTTACTTGACCTTTTTCTCTTACTGCTTTTAATATTCTTTCTTTGTTTTGTGCATTTGGTGTTTTGATTATTATTTGATGGGAGGAATTTCTTTTCTGATCTAGTCTATTTGGAATTCTGTAGTTTTCTTGTATGTTCATAAGCATGCTTTTGATAATGCATATGCCACAAAGGGTAAGGAAGGCATTCTTGTCAGAATGACCTAAGACAGGCTCAGTCTTGTTTATGAAATAAAAAAAGGGGAGAGGCAGAGAACTTTTGGGGCTGCTTGGCAAGAATCTGACATTTGCCAAGGACAAGGAAGTGGGCTTCAGGCAGGAATCTGACATTAGGCTAGAACAAAGAAGTAATTTTAGACAGGAATCTAAATCTTAGGCTAGAACAAAGAAGTAGGCTTCAGACATGAAAATGACTTTGGGCTAGGACAGGGAAGTAGGCTCAGATATTTTGGTCATCCTGATAAACCTTTAGAAACAGTGATCACAGGAGTGTTCAGGGAACTTTGTTTATTGCCTTGTTTGTTCTTTGACTATTTCTGTTTATTGTCTTGCTTGTTCCTTGACTATTTGCATCTACTGTATTGCTAGTTCCTCAACCTAGAACTGATCTTAATACTCTCATGTAATTAAAATGATATAAAAGCAAAAAGAAGGAGAGGACATGGGATAGAAGTTTTCTTGGGAGGGGAAATGGGGAAAGGAGATGGCATCTGAAATGTAAATAAATAAAATATCCAATAAAAAATGTTAAAAAGCATTTATGAAGCAATTTTAACCCTGACTGTTTTGAATTGTTGAAAAGTTTGATGTAAGAGCAAAACCAACAAAATACAAAGACATTTTCTAGAAAAAAGATTCATATATATATCACTCTTGGGCATTTACCTAAAGACAGTTCATCATACTATAGAGATACTTGTTTTTCCATGTTCGCTATTGCTCCATTCATAATAGATTAAAGTTGGAGACAGCCTAGATATCCATTAACTGATGAATAGAAAAAGAAAATGTGGTTCATATATACAGTGGAATATTATTCATCGGTTAAAAAATGAAATTACAAAATTTGAATGTAAATGGATGGAGATAAAAACAATCATCCTAGGAGAGGTATTCTAGTCCCAATTTTTTTAAATGTGGATGTTAGCATTTAAGCTCTATGCACGTATATTTTGATTAGAATAACCACAGAATTTAGGTACTAGCAAGGGACAAGTGGAACGGGATCTTCCAAGGAAGGGGA
>NW_021604596.1:938567-943925 GCF_004785775.1 Grammomys surdaster | reverse complement strand
GGTTCCCACCAGCCGGCTTTTTCCCAGCAGGTCTTTCCTCTATAACATCGTAATAAAGATCTGCTGAAGAACTTTGGTATCTGTGTTATCTCGCGGGCGAGAACACGCCACCCACACAATTTACCTCTGCTTCAAAGACCATCTGACAGTGGGAAAACAAAAATATCAAAAATTAGAAGCTATGCACTATGTTCTGCTTTTAAATGTCACATTTATCTTTCTATCTTTTTCTCAGTCTCAACTTCATTTAAACTAAACAAAACAACTAGTCTTTGTGGTTCAGAATTTCAGAGTTGATAAATGAGTCATTTGTTAATATTTTATTATTTGTGATATGTTACTTACTTGGTCTCTTTTACAGTTGGTCAATGGTCACCAGAACACGTAACAAGTGCCTAACCATTCATTTTATTATTTTCCTGTTAATTCAAATATCAGGAGATATGTGCATATAAATACATTTGTAGTTTGAAAGTGACATAAGAATATAAGTTTGCAGAATTGCAATACTAACTTGAGTGGTATTACATTGATTATTCTGTCATCCCATGCAGACTTATGGGGAAATACAAATCCTTTTAGTTTAAACTAGGAAAATTCATGAAGAAATTTGTTTATGGAAAAAATGAGAGATTATTTTCATAATCACAAAATGATTTGTTGAAGTAAATGGTTACCTTATTTTTCATCTTAATCTATGATATTTAGAATTTGAGAAATTAATAAAATACTCAGGTGTACCATGCATATGTGAGCTCTAAGCATAGTCTCTTTCAAAACATAGTAATTTTTCAGCTTAATAGTCTCAGGCTTCTGGTTACTAAATGATAACAAGACAACATTTTCAATTTTAATTAGCATATGTTCAAAAGGAGCAAGACTATTATAGTCGTTTAATACATGTTCATTACATACCCTTTTATCTACTTCTTATTCCTCCTTTTGCACCAACTCACTCCTGCTTGAGGATTCCCTTCTCTCTCTAGTTTCATTTTCGTTATTCTTTATAGATAACTAAAACTCATTGTGTATGTATGGTGTTTTCTTCGTCCACTCATCTCATCTGATTCCTTGGCTGGACAATTGAATGATTAGTATAGCAATAAAAAGATGCAATTATATATGTGACAAACTGCCTTGGAATCCTCCAAGTATATTTTTAGGGGTAATATTGCTGGATCACATTGTAGTTTTGTTTAATTTTATTGGGAACCTCAATAATTTTTAAAATAATATTTGTTTCATGTATACTTATCTCATATATTACACCCCAATAGCAGTTTCACCACCCTTCCCTCCCCAAGTATCTCCTCATCACATCCCTTTTTTATAGATTCACCCCTCCACTTCCACTAAAAAAAAAGAACAAAAACAATAACAAATTAGAAACAAAAATAAAGAACAAAAAAGAAACAAAAACAAACAAACAAACAAAAAAACCCAGGCCTTCTAGAAACATCAAACAAATATTCCATACCAAACTACAATAAGATCAGAAACATTCTCACATCAAGTGTGGACAAGGCTACCTAGTAGAGAATCCTACAAGAACACAGAGATATACAACCATAATATATATGCAGAGGACCTAGGTCAGACCGAGACAGACTCACTGATCTATGTGAGCCCATTTGAATTTAAGTCAGTTCATTCTGTAGGTCATGTTCTTGTGGTATCCTTGATCCCTCTGGCTCCTTCAGTCCTTCCTTCCCCTTCTCTACAGGACATTCCAAGCTCTGCATATATATAGCTATAGGACTGTTAATCCTCTCCCATCAGTTGCTAGGTGAAGTCTCTCTAGTCTCTCTGATAATGATTACCCTAAGCTCCAGCTCCAGCACATTCTACCAGCTTGACAAATTGCAGATCAGAGGTTTTATGGCCAGGTTGCTGACCGAGTCCCTCCATTTGAGGTCTTGTTTGGTTAGAGAGGACAACCATTTTAGAAGCCTATTCACCTGTTATTAGGGATCTTCTCTTCACCTCACAAAACATTCTCTAAAATTGACCACACACTCAGTCACAAAGCAAGTCTCAATGGATATAAGAAAATTAAAATAAACTCTGTATCCTATGAGAACATCATAGACTAAATCTGGATTTCAATAATGACAGAAACAACAGAAAGCTTACAAATGCATGAAAACTAAAAAATCTATACTGATGACTGGTTAAGGAGAAATAAAGACGAAAATTAAAAACTTTCTAGAATTCAGTGAAAATGAATGCACAACATACCCAAACTAATGGGACAGGCTGAAATTTGTGAGAGGAAGAAAGTCTATATAGCATTAAGTGCTTCCATGTAGAAATAGGAGAGACTTTAGACCAGTAACTTCACAGCATACCTGTAAGCTCTAGAAGAAATAGAAGCAAGCACACTCAAAATGAGTAGATGCCACAAAATAATCAAATTCAGGGCTGAAATAAATAAAATAGAAACAAAGAACAATTAAAAGAACAAATGAAACAAAAAGTTGGTTCTTTTATAAAATCAATAAAAAGACAAACCCTTATCCAACCCAACTAAAAGAAATAGGAAGATTATTAAAATTAATAAAATAAAAAATGAAAAGAGGATCATAAGAACAGTCATTGATGAAATCTAAAGTATCATTTGTTCATACTACAAAATGATATTTATAGAGGCTGCATTTAAATTTACACTATCACCAGCATTTATAGTCTCTGTTCTGGAATATAGCTTCTTTACTGGGGTGAGATGAAAGCTGAAAGTAACTTTTACTTGTATTCATGATTAGGATAAGAATGTTCAACATTGTTTGAGACTAATTGAATATTTTACTTTGAGAATTGTTCATTATTATTTATTTCCACAGCTATTGAGTGGCTTATGTAAAGAAGGGATATTTAATTTTGTATTTGTTTATTTGTTCTAAATAGCAATCCCCTAAAATGGGACTTTCAAGAAATACTGGGTTTTTTTGACTGCAGAATAAAGTGTTTCACAGTTTACTTCTCCAGCAAAAAGCAAACTCCCTTTAATCTACTTTATGGCCATCAAGATTGTTCATTGGTTAAAGGTACCTGTTGCCAAGCCTGAAATGCTAAATTTTATTCAGATTTCCTACATGTTAGATGAAGAAATCCCATGCTCACAAGTTGTTCTATGACCCCACCTCACATGTATACTGTGGAACAAACACATGTATGCATGCTTGCATAAACAAAATAAGTATAGTTTAAACATTTTATATAATCTGCTCTAGTCACAATGAATTTTTATATATAGAGAGATCATTCATTTATACATTGATATGATTCAAAAAAGGAACAAGTATGTTCTTGAGTACTGCCAAATATAAAGCACTTATGTATTGCACAGGCTAATTTTCTACACTAATATAATATCCTAAAGGATAATGTACATCCTTGAGCTGTATCTCTCACGCCTCAAATATGAATATTACAAAATTGAAGCTCTTATTCCTTTAGTCTTGACTCTCAAAGAATATAGCTGACATACCCTGAATAGTGTCATTCCACAAATAACATTGAATATTCACACTGCTCTATTCTATGTGATGTGAATATTCTTTTAAAATCATATAAGTAGTAGACTACTTGCAACAGACAAAGACTTACTAATGTGTCAAAACATTCATGTAAATAGTTGAGAAGGATCAGTGGTTATACTCATGCAGGGTAGGTGAAACCTTAGTTGTTAAACTCATGTAGGGTAGGTGAGAAGACCCAGAGGTTAAACACTTGCTCTGTTTCCAAAGGACCCAGGTTCAGTTTTTAGAATCCTCAGTGGCTCACAACCATCCACGGCTATATTTCCATGGAATCTGATGCCTTCTGCAGACAAAACACTTATACATATGATACAATAATAAATAAATAAATAAATAAATAAATAAATAAATAAATAAATTGTTCATGCTCAGGAAAAATCTTACAAAGTCTCATTAGCTGAGTAACAGTCCTATTTGTCTATCAGGTATATCATGTCTCCACTGCCTGACTGTTCTGTGTTACTTTCTTATTTTGAAGATTTCTTGTAATTTGTATCCAGAATCTAACATCTACAAATCCTTGTAATTGCAATGGAACAATTTTATATTCATTAGTGCTAAAAATGTATCAAGGATATAATATAAAGTATACATCATATACAGACTTTCTACTGGATAGATTCATGTTTTAATTATAATGATGGTAGTACACACACACACACACACACATACACACACACACAGTTCAACATTTGAAAATATACATACTGAAATGAATGTTGTCAGACTGATTTTTGATGCTGTTGCTGTTCTTTAGGAAGCTATGATGATATGATGAAAATGTGAATTAAAAGTAGGAAGCTTAGCATCATTTGAGAGTGAAGAAGAAATGTAGTATTTTGGGAATCATGTCTGATGCAGATAATCTTTTATTATTATTGTTTCTGGAAGACCCTCTGGTTACTTTAATGTATATTAAATTTCTGAAAAACTGTTAAAACTAAAGCACAAAACTTTCCAATATTACAATATCCAATTTATGTAAATTTGGTAATGCTTTTATTCAACATTTTGCCAGAAGACTAAAATCAAAATGAGAAAAGGTTATTTCTTGTTCTGAATGACTTATTCTTTTTTATAGTGGACTAGATAAGGCCATTTTAATATATTCATATAATGTACCTTGAGTACATTTCCACCTATATCTCACAACCCACTGGTTCCTTCCCCATCCCTCTCCTGTTAGCACTACACAATATTATATTCATGTGGTAAGAATATACATGACTATATGTGTCAATACAAAATCTATAACCTGTAATTGAGGGAAAACATATTATGTGTCTAAGACTTATTTAATCTACTTAATAAGATAATCTTTAGTAGCATCCATTTTGTTCCTAATAATAAATACAATTTGGTTCATTTTACAGTTGAAAAATATCTGTGAACCTAATCTGCATTATCATTATCTGTTCTTTTGCTGACATGCTTCTAAGCTGGTTCCATAACTTAGCTATTGCTACTGTTGCTGCAACAAACACTGTGCTTGCACCACTCTTGTACATTTATTTGTAGCCCTTTACATTAATCTTCAGTAGTGGTATACAGTAAAGTCAATTTTAGCTTTGGAAAAACCTCTATGCTGACTTCCATACTAGCTGGATTAGTTTATAATCCTACCAGCAGTATAGAAGAGTTTCACTTTTGTACATGTAAGCACCAGAGTTTGTTGATTTTTCCCCCAATTTTTATATCTCAACCACTGTTTCCTGTATTTCTACTCCTCCTAGTACCCTGGACCTCCCCTTTCACCCATATGTACTCCTATACAGAGAGAGAGAGAGAGAGAGAGAGAGAGAGAGAGAGAGAGAGAGAG